>NC_062524.1:10115974-10415974 GCF_022655615.1 Tachysurus fulvidraco | reverse complement strand
GTGGCTGAGGGACCAAAGACAACAAACAGAGTGACTGCAGGTTTGGTGTTGGGACCAGACATGACAGTGTTGGGCCCAATGGGATCAGCTCTGGCTTGCTCCATGGTGCTTGGCAGAGGAAGCAGCAATCTCTGTTTTTTCTGTCTTTCTCAGGTAGGTTTGAGGGGTATGTGGAGATTAGGCTCCTCTTGAGTCTTGCTTGCCCTACAGTGTTCTGTGGCAAGATGTAGTTGTGGAATTGCCCTTGTTCTTGGCATGTTGGTGCAGCCGGGCAAATGCTGGCAGGTTGCAGTGGCTCAGCAGAAACAGGAACAAGAAGCGAGAGACCTTGGAGCATGGATAATTAACGTGCAACACTGCTTGCTATAATAGTTATATTGTTTTAAATACAAGATTCTTTCTTCTTCTTTTCATTTTCACTCTTTTAAAAATGCCACTCACCTGTTGACTGCTGAGGGTTAGACCTGTTTGCCCCCTTAGTCCCACCAGGTAATCAGCCAGGTTGTCCACCTGGTCGATTCTGGCACATTTTGAGCATCCACAGCATAAACAGGATGAATAAATTGTCTGTTAATAGTCTGCATTTATGGCAGTATAATTCAAGCAGTGGCTAAAGTGTTTTAGTGATAGCTCAAAACACAGTATTATACACCTTATTAACTATATATTATAGTTTTTTCATTGATATAATTACATACCAAATTCACCTTAGTAACTTGAGAAAAAGCATTTGGAGCACTGATATCAGGCAAAACTGCAGATATCTCAGTGCTTGTCATGGTCGAGGAGGACACAGCAGCTGGAATGGGAGAGGAGGGCATGGCAGCTGGCATGGCAGAGCAGGGCATGGCAGCTGGCATGGCAGAGGAGGGCACGGTAGCTGGCATGGCAAAGAAGGGCATGGCAGCTGGCATGGCAGAGGAGGGTGTGGCAGCCGGCATGGCAGAGGAGAGCGCAGCAGCTGGCATGGCAGAAGAAGAAACTGGAAGGGTGAAGGAAGCAGCAATGTGAATTCTGGCATCTGTTATGTGGTCTTCCAGTGAGCTCAAGGTAAGATCATCAAGTAGATTCTCCACAAATCCTTCATCATGGTCATCCACATTAACTGGAATGGCTTGATAAGCAATAGGAATCCTGAGAACCGGGAGGAAAACCAACTGGACACACCGTGTGTACACGCATGGTATCTCCACACAGACTTCCTTTACCAATTTAAATGAGTTTTTCCTAGCCACTGCTGCCTGAGTCACATCAGACTTGCTCATACCTACATACACATTGTGAACTATATGTATCTAATAATAATCGTGAATTTTTTTATTATATTAAGTCTTTACATTATTCTGTTTACATTCTGTTCTATAAAGCTACTTTGAGACAATGTCTATTGTAAAAAGTGCTATACAAATAAACTTGAATTGAATTGAACTACAAACTAGCGACCCTGCAGCTGTGAGGTGGGACCGCTTAAAAAGCTTCTGCCTACTGTTTTGTACCGCTTTACGTGAGTGTAGAAAGCTGTGTCAAAAGCCTAATAATAACCGTCATGAAACGCTGTCAAAAGCCTCCCTTCAATCCAGATTTGAACCAGCAACCTAAGGATATCCGTTTGCAAGCATCTACAGTCCTCCACTCTACCAAATGAGCTATCGAAGGAAGATCAAGAGCAGTCCAGACATCAGCGACCTTGCAAATTGGGAGCCCTGACGATTTGTAGTTCCCGTTTGCTCTTTATGAACCATGTTGTGCAGCGATTTCAGGGAGCGTTCGACCATTTAGCACTGGGGCCTATAAAGGTTTTTGGCGATGCTTGACCTTCAACTTTGCAATTTTGTTTGTTTCCAATGTGATGCACATACCTGTTCTAGTGTAGACCAGAATGTTGAACTACAGACATTTTGTCCATCACATAACGAATTAGTTGAAATTGTGTTCAGCCAGGCCTTAGGATTATGGTTAGGGAGAGGCCTAACCCTAAACCAAAATTTTCCACTGATGTTTTGTAGTTCCCGTTTGCTCTTTATGAACCACGTTGTGCAGTGAATTCAGGGAGCGCTGGACCATTTAGCACTGGGGCCTGTAAAAGGTTTTGGCGATGCTGGACCTTCAACTTTGCAATTATGTTTGTTTCCAATGTGAGAGTCAATAACCTTCAAATGTGAACATTTTTGTTGATCCATGCACATACCTGTTCTCGTGTAGACCAGAATGGTGAGCTACAGGAATACTGTAGCCCGCTTGGTTCGCCAGCTCATCGCCAAGCAATATGCACACACAATCACATACTCGTGAATACCTAAAGGCAAATAGTCTTAGCTAATCCACCTACGGGAATGGATTTGATAAGCAATAGGAAACCGAAGAACCTGGAGGGAAACCACTTGGACACACCGGGTGTACAATCACGGAAACTCCACACAGACTGCAAACTGGTGACCCTGCAGCTGTGAGGTGGGACCGCTTTAAAACCTTTTGATACAGGCTGTACAGACATTTTGTCCATCTTATAACGAAGTAGATGAACTTTTGTTCAGCCAGGTATTAGGTTTATGGTTAGAGATAGGCCTAACACTAAACGGAAATTCGCCACTGGAGGCCCTCAAGGTTACTCTGCCCAGCCACTCGAGACCCACACCATGGACCGTCTCTCCCTCGTGGTCTAGTGGCTAGGATTCGGCGCTCTCACCGCCGCGGCCCGGGTTCGATTCCCGGTCAGGGAAGCCTGCTGTTTTGTACCACTTTACGGAGTGTAGAAAGCTGTGTCAAAAGCCTTATAATAACCTTATGAAACGCTGTCAAAAACCTTCCTTCGAGCCGGATTTGAACCAGCGACCTAAGGATATCCGTTTGTAAGCACCTACAGTCCTCCGCTCTACCAACTGAGCTATCGAAGGCAGATCAAGGGTAGTCCTGTCTTCAGCGACCTTGCAATCGGGAGCCCTGACGATTTGTAGTTCCTGTTTGCATGAACCATGTCGTGCAGCGATTTCAGGGAGTGCTGGACCATACAGCACTGGGGCCTGTAAAAGTTTTTGGCGATGCTGGTCCTTCAACTTTGCAATTTTGTTCGTTTCCAATGTGAAGGTCAATAACCTTCAAATGCGAACATTTTTGTGGATTGCTGCACATCACAGCTAGTTCATAGGATGCACATACCTGTTCTAGTGTAGACCAGAATGGTGAGCTACAGACATTTTGTCCATCATATAACGAATTAGTTGAAATTGTGTTCAGCCAGGACTTAGGATTATGGTTAGGGATAGGCCAAACCCTAAACCAAAATTTGCCACTGACGATTTGTAGTTCCCATTGGCTTTTTATGAACCACGTTGTGTAGTGACTTCAGGGAGCGCTGGACTATTTAGCACTGGGGCCTGTAAAAGTTTTTGGCGATGCTGGTCCTTCAACTTTGCAATTTTGTTTGTTTCCAATGTGAGGGTCAATAACATTCAAATGTGAACATTTTGTGGATTGCTGCATGTCACAGCTAGTTCATAGGATGCACATACCTGTTCTAGTGTAGACCAGAATGTTGAGCTACAGACATTTTGTCCATCACATAACGAATTAAATGAAATTGTGTTCAGCCAGGCCTTAGGATTATGGTTAGGGAGAGGCCTAACCCTAAACCAAAATTTTCCACTGATGTTTTGTAGTTCCCCTTTGCTCTTTATGAACCACGTTGTGCAGTGAATTCAGGGAGCGCTGGACCATTTAGCACTGGGGCCTGTAAAAGGTTTTGGCGATGCTGGACCTTCAACTTTGCAATTATGTTTGTTTCCAATGTGAGAGTCAATAACCTTCAAATGCGAACATTTTTGTTGATCCATGCACATACCTGTTCTCGTGTAGACCAGGCCTTAGGATTATGGTTAGGGATAGGCCTAACCCTAAACCAAAATTTTCCACTGACATTTTGTAGTTCCCATTTGCTTTTTATGAACCACGTTGTGCAGTGACTTCAGGGAGCGCTGGACTATTTAGCACTGGGGCCTGTAAAAGTTTTTGGCGATGCTGGTCCTTCAACATTGCAATTTTGTTTGTTTCCAATGTGAGGGTCAATAACATTCAAATGTGAACATTTTGTGGATTGCTGCATGTCACAGCTAGTTCATAGGATGCACATACCTGTTCTAGTGTAGACCAGAATGTTGAGCTACAGACATTTTGTCCATCACATAACGAATTAGTTGAAATTGTGTTCAGCCAGGCCTTAGGATTATGGTTAGGGAGAGGCCTAACCCTAAACCAAAATTTTCCACTGATGTTTTGTAGTTCCCCTTTGCTCTTTATGAACCACGTTGTGCAGTGAATTCAGGGAGCGCTGGACCATTTAGCACTGGGGCCTGTAAAAGGTTTTGGCGATGCTGGACCTTCAACTTTGCAATTATGTTTGTTTCCAATGTGAGAGTCAATAACCTTCAAATGCGAACATTTTTGTTGATCCATGCACATACCTGTTCTCGTGTAGACCAGAATGGTGAGCTACAGGAATACTGCAGCCCGCTTGGTTCGCCAGCTCATCGCCAAGCAATATGCACACACAATCACATACTCGTGAATACCTAAAGGCAAATAGTCTTAGCTAATCCACCTACTGGAATGGATTTGATAAGCAATAGGAAACCGGAGAACCTGGAGGGAAACCACTTGGACACACCGGGTGTACAAGCACGGAAACTCCACACAGACTGCAAACTGGTGACCCTGCAGCTGTGAGGTGGGACCACTTTAAAACCTTGTGATACAGGCTGTACAGACATTTTGTCCATCTTATAACAAAGTAGCTGAACTTTTGTTCAGCCAGGTATTAGGTTTATGGTTAGAGATAGGCCTAACACTAAACGGAAATTCGCCACTGGAGGCCCTCAAGGTTACTCTGCCCAGCCACTCGAGACCCACACCATGGAACGTCTTTGTCCCTGGTGGTCTAGTGGCTAGGATTCGGCGCTCTCACCGCCGCGGCCCGGGTTCGATTCCCGGCCAGGGAAGCCTGGTGTTTTGTACCACTTTACGGAGTGTAGAAAGCTGTGTCAAAAGCCTTATAATAACCTTCATGAAACGCTGTCAAAAACCTTCCTTCGAGCCGGATTTGAACCAGCGACCTAAGGATATCCGTTTGTAAGCACCTACAGTCCTCCGCTCTACCAACTGAGCTATCGAAGGCAGATCAAGGGAAGTCCTGTCTTCAGCGACCTTGCAATCGAGAGCCCTGACGATTTGTAGTTCCTGTTTGCATGAACCATGTCGTGCAGCGATTTCAGGGAGTGCTGGACCATACAGCACTGGGGCCTGTAAAAGTTTTTGGCGATGCTGGTCCTTCAACTTTGCAATTTTGTTCGTTTCCAATGTGAAGGTCAATAACCTTCAAATGCGAACATTTTTGTGGATTGCTGCACATCACAGCTAGTTCATAGGATGCACATACCTGTTCTAGTGTAGACCAGAATGGTGAGCTACAGACATTTTGTCCATCATATAACAAATTAGTTGAAATTGTGTTCAGCCAGGCCTTAGGATTATGGTTAGGGATAGGCCTAACCCTAAACCAAAATTTTCCACTGACATTTTGTAGTTCCCATTTGCTTTTTATGAACCACGTTGTGCAGTGACTTCAGGGAGCGCTGGACTATTTAGCACTGGGGCCTGTAAAAGTTTTTGGCGATGCTGGTCCTTCAACATTGCAATTTTGTTTGTTTCCAATGTGAGGGTCAATAACATTCAAATGCGAACATTTTTGTGGATTGCTGCACGTCACAGCTAGTTCATAGGATGCACATACCTGTTCTAGTGTAGACCAGAATGGTGAGCTACAGACATTTTGTCCATCATATAACGAATTAGTTGAAATTGTGTTCAGCCAGGACTTAGGATTATGGTTAGGGATAGGCCTAACCCTAAACCAAAATTTGCCACTGACGATTTGTAGTTCCCATTTGCTTTTTATGAACCACGTTGTGCAGTGACTTCAGGGAGCGCTGGACTATTTAGCACTGGGGCCTGTAAAAGTTTTTGGCGATGCTGGTCCTTCAACATTGCAATTTTGTTTGTTTCCAATGTGAGGGTCAATAACATTCAAATGTGAACATTTTGTGGATTGCTGCATGTCACAGCTAGTTCATAGGATGCACATACCTGTTCTAGTGTAGACCAGAATGTTGAGCTACAGACATTTTGTCCATCACATAACGAATTAGTTGAAATTGTGTTCAGCCAGGCCTTAGGATTATGGTTAGGGAGAGGCCTAACCCTAAACCAAAATTTTCCACTGATGTTTTGTAGTTCCCGTTTGCTCTTTATGAACCACGTTGTGCAGTGAATTCAGGGAGCGCTGGACCATTTAGCACTGGGGCCTGTAAAAGGTTTTGGCGATGCTGGACCTTCAACTTTGCAATTATGTTTGTTTCCAATGTGAGAGTCAATAACCTTCAAATGTGAACATTTTTGTTGATCCATGCACATACCTGTTCTCGTGTAGACCAGAATGGTGAGCTACAGGAATACTGTAGCCCGCTTGGTTCGCCAGCTCATCGCCAAGCAATATGCACACACAATCACATACTCGTGAATACCTAAAGGCAAATAGTCTTAGCTAATCCACCTACGGGAATGGATTTGATAAGCAATAGGAAACCGAAGAACCTGGAGGGAAACCACTTGGACACACCGGGTGTACAATCACGGAAACTCCACACAGACTGCAAACTGGTGACCCTGCAGCTGTGAGGTGGGACCGCTTTAAAACCTTTTGATACAGGCTGTACAGACATTTTGTCCATCTTATAACGAAGTAGATGAACTTTTGTTCAGCCAGGTATTAGGTTTATGGTTAGAGATAGGCCTAACACTAAACGGAAATTCGCCACTGGAGGCCCTCAAGGTTACTCTGCCCAGCCACTCGAGACCCACACCATGGACCGTCTCTGTCCCTGGTGGTCTAGTGGCTAGGATTCGGCGCTCTCACCGCCGCGGCCCGGGTTCGATTCCCGGTCAGGGAAGCCTGGTGTTTTGTACCACTTTACGGAGTGTAGAAAGCTGTGTCAAAAGCCTTATAATAACCTTATGAAACGCTGTCAAAAACCTTCCTTCGAGCCGGATTTGAACCAGCGACCTAAGGATATCCGTTTGTAAGCACCTACAGTCCTCCGCTCTACCAACTGAGCTATCGAAGGCAGATCAAGGGTAGTCCTGTCTTCAGCGACCTTGCAATCGGGAGCCCTGACGATTTGTAGTTCCTGTTTGCATGAACCATGTCGTGCAGCGATTTCAGGGAGTGCTGGACCATACAGCACTGGGGCCTGTAAAAGTTTTTGGCGATGCTGGTCCTTCAACTTTGCAATTTTGTTCGTTTCCAATGTGAAGGTCAATAACCTTCAAATGCGAACATTTTTGTGGATTGCTGCACATCACAGCTAGTTCATAGGATGCACATACCTGTTCTAGTGTAGACCAGAATGGTGAGCTACAGACATTTTGTCCATCATATAACGAATTAGTTGAAATTGTGTTCAGCCAGGACTTAGGATTATGGTTAGGGATAGGCCTAACCCTAAACCAAAATTTGCCACTGACGATTTGTAGTTCCCATTTGCTTTTTATGAACCACGTTGTGCAGTGACTTCAGGGAGCGCTGGACTATTTAGCACTGGGGCCTGTAAAAGTTTTTGGCGATGCTGGTCCTTCAACTTTGCAATTTTGTTTGTTTCCAATGTGAGGGTCAATAACATTCAAATGTGAACATTTTGTGGATTGCTGCATGTCACAGCTAGTTCATAGGATGCACATACCTGTTCTAGTGTAGACCAGAATGTTGAGCTACAGACATTTTGTCCATCACATAACGAATTAGTTGAAATTGTGTTCAGCCAGGCCTTAGGATTATGGTTAGGGAGAGGCCTAACCCTAAACCAAAATTTTCCACTGATGTTTTGTAGTTCCCGTTTGCTCTTTATGAACCACGTTGTGCAGTGAATTCAGGGAGCGCTGGACCATTTAGCACTGGGGCCTGTAAAAGGTTTTGGCGATGCTGGACCTTCAACTTTGCAATTATGTTTGTTTCCAATGTGAGAGTCAATAACCTTCAAATGCGAACATTTTTGTTGATCCATGCACATACCTGTTCTCGTGTAGACCAGAATGGTGAGCTACAGGAATACTGCAGCCCGCTTGGTTCGCCAGCTCATCGCCAAGCAATATGCACACACAATCACATACTCGTGAATACCTAAAGGCAAATAGTCTTAGCTAATCCACCTACTGGAATGGATTTGATAAGCAATAGGAAACCGGAGAACCTGGAGGGAAACCACTTGGACACACCGGGTGTACAAGCACGGAAACTCCACACAGACTGCAAACTGGTGACCCTGCAGCTGTGAGGTGGGACCGCTTTAAAACCTTTTGATACAGGCTGTACAGACATTTTGTCCATCTTATAACGAAGTAGATGAACTTTTGTTCAGCCAGGCATTAGGTTTATGGTTAGAGATAGGCCTAACACTAAACGGAAATTCGCCACTGGAGGCCCTCAAGGTTACTCTGCCCAGCCACTCGAGACCCACACCATGGACCGTCTCTCCCTGGTGGTCTAGTGGCTAGGATTCGGCGCTCTCACCGCCGCGGCCCGGGTTCGATTCCCGGTCAGGGAAGCCTGCTGTTTTGTACCACTTTACGGAGTGTAGAAAGCTGTGTCAAAAGCCTTATAATAACCTTCATGAAACGCTGTCAAAAACCTTCCTTCGAGCCGGATTTGAACCAGCGACCTAAGGATATCCGTTTGTAAGCACCTACAGTCCTCCGCTCTACCAACTGAGCTATCGAGGGCGGATCAAGGGAAGTCCTGTCTTCAGCGACCTTGCAATCGGGAGCCCTGACGATTTGTACTTCCTGTTTGCATGAACCATGTCGTGCAGCGATTTCAGGGAGTGCTGGACCATACAGCACTGGGGCCTGTAAAAGTTTTTGGCGATGCTGGTCCTTCAACTTTGCAATTTTGTTCGTTTCCAATGTGAAGGTCAATAACCTTCAAATGCGAACATTTTTGTGGATTGCTGCACATCACAGCTAGTTCATAGGATGCACATACCTGTTCTAGTGTAGACCAGAATGGTGAGCTACAGACATTTTGTCCATCATATAACGAATTAGTTGAAATTGTGTTCAGCCAGGCCTTAGGATTATGGTTAGGGATAGGCCTAACCCTAAACCAAAATTTGCCACTGACGATTTGTAGTTCCCATTTGCTTTTTATGAACCACGTTGTGCAGTGACTTCAGGGAGCGCTGGACTATTTAGCACTGGGGCCTGTAAAAGTTTTTGGCGATGCTGGTCCTTCAACTTTGCAATTTTGTTTGTTTCCAATGTGAGGGTCAATAACATTCAAATGTGAACATTTTGTGGATTGCTGCATGTCACAGCTAGTTCATAGGATGCACATACCTGTTCTAGTGTAGACCAGAATGTTGAGCTACAGACATTTTGTCCATCACATAACGAATTAGTTGAAATTGTGTTCAGCCAGGCCTTAGGATTATGGTTAGGGAGAGGCCTAACCCTAAACCAAAATTTTCCACTGATGTTTTGTAGTTCCCCTTTGCTCTTTATGAACCACGTTGTGCAGTGAATTCAGGGAGCGCTGGACCATTTAGCACTGGGGCCTGTAAAAGGTTTTGGCGATGCTGGACCTTCAACTTTGCAATTATGTTTGTTTCCAATGTGAGAGTCAATAACCTTCAAATGCGAACATTTTTGTTGATCCATGCACATACCTGTTCTCGTGTAGACCAGGCCTTAGGATTATGGTTAGGGATAGGCCTAACCCTAAACCAAAATTTTCCACTGACATTTTGTAGTTCCCATTTGCTTTTTATGAACCACGTTGTGCAGTGACTTCAGGGAGCGCTGGACTATTTAGCACTGGGGCCTGTAAAAGTTTTTGGCGATGCTGGTCCTTCAACATTGCAATTTTGTTTGTTTCCAATGTGAGGGTCAATAACATTCAAATGTGAACATTTTGTGGATTGCTGCATGTCACAGCTAGTTCATAGGATGCACATACCTGTTCTAGTGTAGACCAGAATGTTGAGCTACAGACATTTTGTCCATCACATAACGAATTAGTTGAAATTGTGTTCAGCCAGGCCTTAGGATTATGGTTAGGGAGAGGCCTAACCCTAAACCAAAATTTTCCACTGATGTTTTGTAGTTCCCCTTTGCTCTTTATGAACCACGTTGTGCAGTGAATTCAGGGAGCGCTGGACCATTTAGCACTGGGGCCTGTAAAAGGTTTTGGCGATGCTGGACCTTCAACTTTGCAATTATGTTTGTTTCCAATGTGAGAGTCAATAACCTTCAAATGCGAACATTTTTGTTGATCCATGCACATACCTGTTCTCGTGTAGACCAGGCCTTAGGATTATGGTTAGGGATAGGCCTAACCCTAAACCAAAATTTTCCACTGACATTTTGTAGTTCCCATTTGCTTTTTATGAACCACGTTGTGCAGTGACTTCAGGGAGCGCTGGACTATTTAGCACTGGGGCCTGTAAAAGTTTTTGGCGATGCTGGTCCTTCAACATTGCAATTTTGTTTGTTTCCAATGTGAGGGTCAATAACATTCAAATGTGAACATTTTGTGGATTGCTGCATGTCACAGCTAGTTCATAGGATGCACATACCTGTTCTAGTGTAGACCAGAATGTTGAGCTACAGACATTTTGTCCATCACATAACGAATTAGTTGAAATTGTGTTCAGCCAGGCCTTAGGATTATGGTTAGGGAGAGGCCTAACCCTAAACCAAAATTTTCCACTGATGTTTTGTAGTTCCCCTTTGCTCTTTATGAACCACGTTGTGCAGTGAATTCAGGGAGCGCTGGACCATTTAGCACTGGGGCCTGTAAAAGGTTTTGGCGATGCTGGACCTTCAACTTTGCAATTATGTTTGTTTCCAATGTGAGAGTCAATAACCTTCAAATGCGAACATTTTTGTTGATCCATGCACATACCTGTTCTCGTGTAGACCAGAATGGTGAGCTACAGGAATACTGCAGCCCGCTTGGTTCGCCAGCTCATCGCCAAGCAATATGCACACACAATCACATACTCGTGAATACCTAAAGGCAAATAGTCTTAGCTAATCCACCTACTGGAATGGATTTGATAAGCAATAGGAAACCGGAGAACCTGGAGGGAAACCACTTGGACACACCGGGTGTACAAGCACGGAAACTCCACACAGACTGCAAACTGGTGACCCTGCAGCTGTGAGGTGGGACCGCTTTAAAACCTTTTGATACAGGCTGTACAGACATTTTGTCCATCTTATAACGAAGTAGATGAACTTTTGTTCAGCCAGGTATTAGGTTTATGGTTAGAGATAGGCCTAACACTAAACGGAAATTCGCCACTGGAGGCCCTCAAGGTTACTCTGCCCAGCCACTCGAGACCCGCACCATGGACCGTCTATGTCCCTGGTGGTCTAGTGGCTAGGATTCGGCGCTCTCACCGCCGCGGCCCGGGTTCGATTCCCGGTCAGGGAAGCCTGGTGTTTTGTACCACTTTACGGAGTGTAGAAAGCTGTGTCAAAAGCCTTATAATAACCTTCATGAAACGCTGTCAAAAACCTTCCTTCGAGCCGGATTTGAACCAGCGACCTAAGGATATCCGTTTGTAAGCACCTACAGTCCTCCGCTCTACCAACTGAGCTATCGAAGGCAGATCAAGGGTAGTCCTGTCTTCAGCGACCTTGCAATCGGGAGCCCTGACGATTTGTAGTTCCTGTTTGCATGAACCATGTCGTGCAGCGATTTCAGGGAGTGCTGGACCATACAGCACTGGGGCCTGTAAAAGTTTTTGGCGATGCTGGTCCTTCAACTTTGCAATTTTGTTCGTTTCCAATGTGAAGGTCAATAACCTTCAAATGCGAACATTTTTGTGGATTGCTGCACATCACAGCTAGTTCATAGGATGCACATACCTGTTCTAGTGTAGACCAGAATGGTGAGCTACAGACATTTTGTCCATCATATAACGAATTAGTTGAAATTGTGTTCAGCCAGGACTTAGGATTATGGTTAGGGATAGGCCTAACCCTAAACCAAAATTTGCCACTGACGATTTGTAGTTCCCATTTGCTTTTTATGAACCACGTTGTGCAGTGACTTCAGGGAGCGCTGGACTATTTAGCACTGGGGCCTGTAAAAGTTTTTGGCGATGCTGGTCCTTCAACTTTGCAATTTTGTTTGTTTCCAATGTGAGGGTCAATAACATTCAAATGTGAACATTTTGTGGATTGCTGCATGTCACAGCTAGTTCATAGGATGCACATACCTGTTCTAGTGTAGACCAGAATGTTGAGCTACAGACATTTTGTCCATCATATAACAAATTAGTTGAAATTGTGTTCAGCCAGGCCTTAGGATTATGGTTAGGGATAGGCCTAACCCTAAACCAAAATTTGCCACTGACGATTTGTAGTTCCCATTTGCTTTTTATGAACCACGTTGTGTAGTGACTTCAGGGAGCGCTGGACTATTTAGCACTGGGGCCTGTAAAAGTTTTTGGCGATGCTGGTCCTTCAACTTTGCAATTTTGTTCGTTTCCAATGTGAAGGTCAATAACCTTCAAATGCGAACATTTTTGTGGATTGCTGCACATCACAGCTAGTTCATAGGATGCACATACCTGTTCTAGTGTAGACCAGAATGGTGAGCTACAGACATTTTGTCCATCATATAACGAATTAGTTGAAATTGTGTTCAGCCAGGACTTAGGATTATGGTTAGGGATAGGCCTAACCCTAAACCAAAATTTGCCACTGACGATTTGTAGTTCCCATTTGCTTTTTATGAACCACGTTGTGCAGTGACTTCAGGGAGCGCTGGACTATTTAGCACTGGGGCCTGTAAAAGTTTTTGGCGATGCTGGTCCTTCAACTTTGCAATTTTGTTCGTTTCCAATGTGAGGGTCAATAACATTCAAATGCGAACATTTTTGTGGATTGCTGCACGTCACAGCTAGTTCATAGGATGCACATACCTGTTCTAGTGTAGACCAGAATGGTGAGCTACAGACATTTTGTCCATCATATAACGAATTAGTTGAAATTGTGTTCAGCCAGGACTTAGGATTATGGTTAGGGATAGGCCTAACCCTAAACCAAAATTTGCCACTGACGATTTGTAGTTCCCATTTGCTTTTTATGAACCACGTTGTGCAGTGACTTCAGGGAGCGCTGGACTATTTAGCACTGGGGCCTGTAAAAGTTTTTGGCAATGCTGGTCCTTCAACTTTGCAATTTTGTTTGTTTCCAATGTGAGGGTCAATAACATTCAAATGTGAACATTTTGTGGATTGCTGCATGTCACAGCTAGTTCATAGGATGCACATACCTGTTCTAGTGTAGACCAGAATGTTGAGCTACAGACATTTTGTCCATCACATAACGAATTAGTTGAAATTGTGTTCAGCCAGGCCTTAGGATTATGGTTAGGGAGAGGCCTAACCCTAAACCAAAATTTTCCACTGATGTTTTGTAGTTCCCGTTTGCTCTTTATGAACCACGTTGTGCAGTGAATTCAGGGAGCGCTGGACCATTTAGCACTGGGGCCTGTAAAAGGTTTTGGCGATGCTGGACCTTCAACTTTGCAATTATGTTTGTTTCCAATGTGAGAGTCAATAACCTTCAAATGCGAACATTTTTGTTGATCCATGCACATACCTGTTCTCGTGTAGACCAGAATGGTGAGCTACAGGAATACTGTAGCCCGCTTGGTTCGCCAGCTCATCGCCAAGCAATATGCACACACAATCACATACTCGTGAATACCTAAAGGCAAATAGTCTTAGCTAATCCACCTACGGGAATGGATTTGATAAGCAATAGGAAACCGAAGAACCTGGAGGGAAACCACTTGGACACACCGGGTGTACAATCACGGAAACTCCACACAGACTGCAAACTGGTGACCCTGCAGCTGTGAGGTGGGACCGCTTTAAAACCTTTTGATACAGGCTGTACAGACATTTTGTCCATCTTATAACGAAGTAGATGAACTTTTGTTCAGCCAGGTATTAGGTTTATGGTTAGAGATAGGCCTAACACTAAACGGAAATTCGCCACTGGAGGCCCTCAAGGGTACTCTGCCCAGCCACTCGAGACCCACACCATGGACCGTCTCTGTCCCTGGTGGTCTAGTGGCTAGGATTCGGCGCTCTCACCGCCGCGGCCCGGGTTCGATTCCCGGTCAGGGAAGCCTGGTGTTTTGTACCACTTTACGGAGTGTAGAAAGCTGTGTCAAAAGCCTTAAAACAACCTTATGAAACGCTGTCAAAAACCTTCCTTCGAGCCGGATTTGAACCAGCGACCTAAGGATATCCGTTTGTAAGCACCTACAGTCCTCCGCTCTACCAACTGAGCTATCGAAGGCAGATCAAGGGTAGTCCTGTCTTCAGCGACCTTGCAATCGGGAGCCCTGACGATTTGTAGTTCCTGTTTGCATGAACCATGTCGTGCAGCGATTTCAGGGAGTGCTGGACCATACAGCACTGGGGCCTGTAAAAGTTTTTGGCCATGCTGGTCCTTCAACTTTGCAATTTTGTTCGTTTCCAATGTGAAGGTCAATAACCTTCAAATGCGAACATTTTTGTGGATTGCTGCACATCACAGCTAGTTCATAGGATGCACATACCTGTTCTAGTGTAGACCAGAATGGTGAGCTACAGACATTTTGTCCATCATATAACGAATTAGTTGAAATTGTGTTCAGCCAGGACTTAGGATTATGGTTAGGGATAGGCCTAACCCTAAACCAAAATTTGCCACTGACGATTTGTAGTTCCCATTTGCTTTTTATGAACCACGTTGTGCAGTGACTTCAGGGAGCGCTGGACTATTTAGCACTGGGGCCTGTAAAAGTTTTTGGCGATGCTGGTCCTTCAACTTTGCAATTTTGTTCGTTTCCAATGTGAGGGTCAATAACATTCAAATGCGAACATTTTTGTGGATTGCTGCACGTCACAGCTAGTTCATAGGATGCACATACCTGTTCTAGTGTAGACCAGAATGGTGAGCTACAGACATTTTGTCCATCATATAACGAATTAGTTGAAATTGTGTTCAGCCAGGACTTAGGATTATGGTTAGGGATAGGCCTAACCCTAAACCAAAATTTGCCACTGACGATTTGTAGTTCCCATTTGCTTTTTATGAACCACGTTGTGTAGTGACTTCAGGGAGCGCTGGACTATTTAGCACTGGGGCCTGTAAAAGTTTTTGGCGATGCTGGTCCTTCAACTTTGCAATTTTGTTCGTTTCCAATGTGAAGGTCAATAATCTTCAAATGCGAACATTTTTGTGGATTGCTGCACATCACAGCTAGTTCATAGGATGCACATACCTGTTCTAGTGTAGACCAGAATGGTGAGCTACAGACATTTTGTCCATCATATAACGAATTAGTTGAAATTGTGTTCAGCCAGGACTTAGGATTATGGTTAGGGATAGGCCTAACCCTAAACCAAAATTTGCCACTGACGATTTGTAGTTCCCATTTGCTTTTTATGAACCACGTTGTGCAGTGACTTCAGGGAGCGCTGGACTATTTAGCACTGGGGCCTGTAAAAGTTTTTGGCGATGCTGGTCCTTCAACTTTGCAATTTTGTTCGTTTCCAATGTGAGGGTCAATAACATTCAAATGCGAACATTTTTGTGGATTGCTGCACGTCACAGCTAGTTCATAGGATGCACATACCTGTTCTAGTGTAGACCAGAATGGTGAGCTACAGACATTTTGTCCATCATATAACGAATTAGTTGAAATTGTGTTCAGCCAGGACTTAGGATTATGGTTAGGGATAGGCCTAACCCTAAACCAAAATTTGCCACTGACGATTTGTAGTTCCCATTTGCTTTTTATGAACCACGTTGTGCAGTGACTTCAGGGAGCGCTGGACTATTTAGCACTGGGGCCTGTAAAAGTTTTTGGCGATGCTGGTCCTTCAACTTTGCAATTTTGTTTGTTTCCAATGTGAGGGTCAATAACATTCAAATGTGAACATTTTGTGGATTGCTGCATGTCACAGCTAGTTCATAGGATGCACATACCTGTTCTAGTGTAGACCAGAATGTTGAGCTACAGACATTTTGTCCATCACATAACGAATTAGTTGAAATTGTGTTCAGCCAGGCCTTAGGATTATGGTTAGGGAGAGGCCTAACCCTAAACCAAAATTTTCCACTGATGTTTTGTAGTTCCCGTTTGCTCTTTATGAACCACGTTGTGCAGTGAATTCAGGGAGCGCTGGACCATTTAGCACTGGGGCCTGTAAAAGGTTTTGGCGATGCTGGACCTTCAACTTTGCAATTATGTTTGTTTCCAATGTGAGAGTCAATAACCTTCAAATGCGAACATTTTTGTTGATCCATGCACATACCTGTTCTCGTGTAGACCAGAATGGTGAGCTACAGGAATACTGCAGCCCGCTTGGTTCGCCAGCTCATCGCCAAGCAATATGCACACACAATCACATACTCGTGAATACCTAAAGGCAAATAGTCTTAGCTAATCCACCTACTGGAATGGATTTGATAAGCAATAGGAAACCGGAGAACCTGGAGGGAAACCACTTGGACACACCGGGTGTACAAGCACGGAAACTCCACACAGACTGCAAACTGGTGACCCTGCAGCTGTGAGGTGGGACCGCTTTAAAACCTTTTGATACAGGCTGTACAGACATTTTGTCCATCTTATAACGAAGTAGATGAACTTTTGTTCAGCCAGGTATTAGGTTTATGGTTAGAGATAGGCCTAACACTAAACGGAAATTCGCCACTGGAGGCCCTCAAGGGTACTCTGCCCAGCCACTCGAGACCCACACCATGGACCGTCTCTGTCCCTGGTGGTCTAGTGGCTAGGATTCGGCGCTCTCACCGCCGCGGCCCGGGTTCGATTCCCGGTCAGGGAAGCCTGGTGTTTTGTACCACTTTACGGAGTGTAGAAAGCTGTGTCAAAAGCCTTAAAACAACCTTATGAAACGCTGTCAAAAACCTTCCTTCGAGCCGGATTTGAACCAGCGACCTAAGGATATCCGTTTGTAAGCACCTACAGTCCTCCGCTCTACCAACTGAGCTATCGAAGGCAGATCAAGGGTAGTCCTGTCTTCAGCGACCTTGCAATCGGGAGCCCTGACGATTTGTAGTTCCTGTTTGCATGAACCATGTCGTGCAGCGATTTCAGGGAGTGCTGGACCATACAGCACTGGGGCCTGTAAAAGTTTTTGGCGATGCTGGTCCTTCAACTTTGCAATTTTGTTCGTTTCCAATGTGAAGGTCAATAACCTTCAAATGCGAACATTTTTGTGGATTGCTGCACATCACAGCTAGTTCATAGGATGCACATACCTGTTCTAGTGTAGACCAGAATGGTGAGCTACAGACATTTTGTCCATCATATAACGAATTAGTTGAAATTGTGTTCAGCCAGGACTTAGGATTATGGTTAGGGATAGGCCTAACCCTAAACCAAAATTTGCCACTGACGATTTGTAGTTCCCATTTGCTTTTTATGAACCACGTTGTGCAGTGACTTCAGGGAGCGCTGGACTATTTAGCACTGGGGCCTGTAAAAGTTTTTGGCGATGCTGGTCCTTCAACTTTGCAATTTTGTTCGTTTCCAATGTGAGGGTCAATAACATTCAAATGCGAACATTTTTGTGGATTGCTGCACGTCACAGCTAGTTCATAGGATGCACATACCTGTTCTAGTGTAGACCAGAATGGTGAGCTACAGACATTTTGTCCATCATATAACGAATTAGTTGAAATTGTGTTCAGCCAGGACTTAGGATTATGGTTAGGGATAGGCCTAACCCTAAACCAAAATTTGCCACTGACGATTTGTAGTTCCCATTTGCTTTTTATGAACCACGTTGTGTAGTGACTTCAGGGAGCGCTGGACTATTTAGCACTGGGGCCTGTAAAAGTTTTTGGCGATGCTGGTCCTTCAACTTTGCAATTTTGTTCGTTTCCAATGTGAAGGTCAATAATCTTCAAATGCGAACATTTTTGTGGATTGCTGCACATCACAGCTAGTTCATAGGATGCACATACCTGTTCTAGTGTAGACCAGAATGGTGAGCTACAGACATTTTGTCCATCATATAACGAATTAGTTGAAATTGTGTTCAGCCAGGACTTAGGATTATGGTTAGGGATAGGCCTAACCCTAAACCAAAATTTGCCACTGACGATTTGTAGTTCCCATTTGCTTTTTATGAACCACGTTGTGCAGTGACTTCAGGGAGCGCTGGACTATTTAGCACTGGGGCCTGTAAAAGTTTTTGGCGATGCTGGTCCTTCAACTTTGCAATTTTGTTCGTTTCCAATGTGAGGGTCAATAACATTCAAATGCGAACATTTTTGTGGATTGCTGCACGTCACAGCTAGTTCATAGGATGCACATACCTGTTCTAGTGTAGACCAGAATGGTGAGCTACAGACATTTTGTCCATCATATAACGAATTAGTTGAAATTGTGTTCAGCCAGGACTTAGGATTATGGTTAGGGATAGGCCTAACCCTAAACCAAAATTTGCCACTGACGATTTGTAGTTCCCATTTGCTTTTTATGAACCACGTTGTGTAGTGACTTCAGGGAGCGCTGGACTATTTAGCACTGGGGCCTGTAAAAGTTTTTGGCGATGCTGGTCCTTCAACTTTGCAATTTTGTTCGTTTCCAATGTGAAGGTCAATAATCTTCAAATGCGAACATTTTTGTGGATTGCTGCACATCACAGCTAGTTCATAGGATGCACATACCTGTTCTAGTGTAGACCAGAATGGTGAGCTACAGACATTTTGTCCATCATATAACGAATTAGTTGAAATTGTGTTCAGCCAGGACTTAGGATTATGGTTAGGGATAGGCCTAACCCTAAACCAAAATTTGCCACTGACGATTTGTAGTTCCCATTTGCTTTTTATGAACCACGTTGTGCAGTGACTTCAGGGAGCGCTGGACTATTTAGCACTGGGGCCTGTAAAAGTTTTTGGCGATGCTGGTCCTTCAACTTTGCAATTTTGTTCGTTTCCAATGTGAGGGTCAATAACATTCAAATGCGAACATTTTTGTGGATTGCTGCACGTCACAGCTAGTTCATAGGATGCACATACCTGTTCTAGTGTAGACCAGAATGGTGAGCTACAGACATTTTGTCCATCATATAACGAATTAGTTGAAATTGTGTTCAGCCAGGACTTAGGATTATGGTTAGGGATAGGCCTAACCCTAAACCAAAATTTGCCACTGACGATTTGTAGTTCCCATTTGCTTTTTATGAACCACGTTGTGCAGTGACTTCAGGGAGCGCTGGACTATTTAGCACTGGGGCCTGTAAAAGTTTTTGGCGATGCTGGTCCTTCAACTTTGCAATTTTGTTTGTTTCCAATGTGAGGGTCAATAACATTCAAATGTGAACATTTTGTGGATTGCTGCATGTCACAGCTAGTTCATAGGATGCACATACCTGTTCTAGTGTAGACCAGAATGTTGAGCTACAGACATTTTGTCCATCACATAACGAATTAGTTGAAATTGTGTTCAGCCAGGCCTTAGGATTATGGTTAGGGAGAGGCCTAACCCTAAACCAAAATTTTCCACTGATGTTTTGTAGTTCCCGTTTGCTCTTTATGAACCACGTTGTGCAGTGAATTCAGGGAGCGCTGGACCATTTAGCACTGGGGCCTGTAAAAGGTTTTGGCGATGCTGGACCTTCAACTTTGCAATTATGTTTGTTTCCAATGTGAGAGTCAATAACCTTCAAATGCGAACATTTTTGTTGATCCATGCACATACCTGTTCTCGTGTAGACCAGAATGGTGAGCTACAGGAATACTGCAGCCCGCTTGGTTCGCCAGCTCATCGCCAAGCAATATGCACACACAATCACATACTCGTGAATACCTAAAGGCAAATAGTCTTAGCTAATCCACCTACTGGAATGGATTTGATAAGCAATAGGAAACCGAAGAACCTGGAGGGAAACCACTTGGACACACCGGGTGTACAAGCACGGAAACTCCACACAGACTGCAAACTGGTGACCCTGCAGCTGTGAGGTGGGACCGCTTTAAAACCTTTTGATACAGGCTGTACAGACATTTTGTCCATCTTATAACGAAGTAGATGAACTTTTGTTCAGCCAGGTATTAGGTTTATGGTTAGAGATAGGCCTAACACTAAACGGAAATTCGCCACTGGAGGCCCTCAAGGGTACTCTGCCCAGCCACTCGAGACCCACACCATGGACCGTCTCTGTCCCTGGTGGTCTAGTGGCTAGGATTCGGCGCTCTCACCGCCGCGGCCCGGGTTCGATTCCCGGTCAGGGAAGCCTGGTGTTTTGTACCACTTTACGGAGTGTAGAAAGCTGTGTCAAAAGCCTTATAATAACCTTATGAAACGCTGTCAAAAACCTTCCTTCGAGCCGGATTTGAACCAGCGACCTAAGGATATCCGTTTGTAAGCACCTACAGTCCTCCGCTCTACCAACTGAGCTATCGAAGGCAGATCAAGGGTAGTCCTGTCTTCAGCGACCTTGCAATCGGGAGCCCTGACGATTTGTAGTTCCTGTTTGCATGAACCATGTCGTGCAGCGATTTCAGGGAGTGCTGGACCATACAGCACTGGGGCCTGTAAAAGTTTTTGGCGATGCTGGTCCTTCAACTTTGCAATTTTGTTCGTTTCCAATGTGAAGGTCAATAACCTTCAAATGCGAACATTTTTGTGGATTGCTGCACATCACAGCTAGTTCATAGGATGCACATACCTGTTCTAGTGTAGACCAGAATGGTGAGCTACAGACATTTTGTCCATCATATAACGAATTAGTTGAAATTGTGTTCAGCCAGGACTTAGGATTATGGTTAGGGATAGGCCTAACCCTAAACCAAAATTTGCCACTGACGATTTGTAGTTCCCATTTGCTTTTTATGAACCACGTTGTGCAGTGACTTCAGGGAGCGCTGGACTATTTAGCACTGGGGCCTGTAAAAGTTTTTGGCGATGCTGGTCCTTCAACTTTGCAATTTTGTTCGTTTCCAATGTGAGGGTCAATAACATTCAAATGCGAACATTTTTGTGGATTGCTGCACGTCACAGCTAGTTCATAGGATGCACATACCTGTTCTAGTGTAGACCAGAATGGTGAGCTACAGACATTTTGTCCATCATATAACGAATTAGTTGAAATTGTGTTCAGCCAGGACTTAGGATTATGGTTAGGGATAGGCCTAACCCTAAACCAAAATTTGCCACTGACGATTTGTAGTTCCCATTTGCTTTTTATGAACCACGTTGTGTAGTGACTTCAGGGAGCGCTGGACTATTTAGCACTGGGGCCTGTAAAAGTTTTTGGCGATGCTGGTCCTTCAACTTTGCAATTTTGTTCGTTTCCAATGTGAAGGTCAATAATCTTCAAATGCGAACATTTTTGTGGATTGCTGCACATCACAGCTAGTTCATAGGATGCACATACCTGTTCTAGTGTAGACCAGAATGGTGAGCTACAGACATTTTGTCCATCATATAACGAATTAGTTGAAATTGTGTTCAGCCAGGACTTAGGATTATGGTTAGGGATAGGCCTAACCCTAAACCAAAATTTGCCACTGACGATTTGTAGTTCCCATTTGCTTTTTATGAACCACGTTGTGCAGTGACTTCAGGGAGCGCTGGACTATTTAGCACTGGGGCCTGTAAAAGTTTTTGGCGATGCTGGTCCTTCAACTTTGCAATTTTGTTCGTTTCCAATGTGAGGGTCAATAACATTCAAATGCGAACATTTTTGTGGATTGCTGCACGTCACAGCTAGTTCATAGGATGCACATACCTGTTCTAGTGTAGACCAGAATGGTGAGCTACAGACATTTTGTCCATCATATAACGAATTAGTTGAAATTGTGTTCAGCCAGGACTTAGGATTATGGTTAGGGATAGGCCTAACCCTAAACCAAAATTTGCCACTGACGATTTGTAGTTCCCATTTGCTTTTTATGAACCACGTTGTGCAGTGACTTCAGGGAGCGCTGGACTATTTAGCACTGGGGCCTGTAAAAGTTTTTGGCAATGCTGGTCCTTCAACTTTGCAATTTTGTTTGTTTCCAATGTGAGGGTCAATAACATTCAAATGTGAACATTTTGTGGATTGCTGCATGTCACAGCTAGTTCATAGGATGCACATACCTGTTCTAGTGTAGACCAGAATGTTGAGCTACAGACATTTTGTCCATCACATAACGAATTAGTTGAAATTGTGTTCAGCCAGGCCTTAGGATTATGGTTAGGGAGAGGCCTAACCCTAAACCAAAATTTTCCACTGATGTTTTGTAGTTCCCGTTTGCTCTTTATGAACCACGTTGTGCAGTGAATTCAGGGAGCGCTGGACCATTTAGCACTGGGGCCTGTAAAAGGTTTTGGCGATGCTGGACCTTCAACTTTGCAATTATGTTTGTTTCCAATGTGAGAGTCAATAACCTTCAAATGCGAACATTTTTGTTGATCCATGCACATACCTGTTCTCGTGTAGACCAGAATGGTGAGCTACAGGAATACTGTAGCCCGCTTGGTTCGCCAGCTCATCGCCAAGCAATATGCACACACAATCACATACTCGTGAATACCTAAAGGCAAATAGTCTTAGCTAATCCACCTACTGGAATGGATTTGATAAGCAATAGGAAACCGAAGAACCTGGAGGGAAACCACTTGGACACACCGGGTGTACAAGCACGGAAACTCCACACAGACTGCAAACTGGTGACCCTGCAGCTGTGAGGTGGGACCGCTTTAAAACCTTTTGATACAGGCTGTACAGACATTTTGTCCATCTTATAACGAAGTAGATGAACTTTTGTTCAGCCAGGTATTAGGTTTATGGTTAGAGATAGGCCTAACACTAAACGGAAATTCGCCACTGGAGGCCCTCAAGGTTACTCTGCCCAGCCACTCGAGACCCACACCATGGACCGTCTCTGTCCCTGGTGGTCTAGTGGCTAGGATTCGGCGCTCTCACCGCCGCGGCCCGGGTTCGATTCCCGGTCAGGGAAGCCTGGTGTTTTGTACCACTTTACGGAGTGTAGAAAGCTGTGTCAAAAGCCTTATAATAACCTTATGAAACGCTGTCAAAAACCTTCCTTCGAGCCGGATTTGAACCAGCGACCTAAGGATATCCGTTTGTAAGCACCTACAGTCCTCCGCTCTACCAACTGAGCTATCGAAGGCAGATCAAGGGTAGTCCTGTCTTCAGCGACCTTGCAATCGGGAGCCCTGACGATTTGTAGTTCCTGTTTGCATGAACCATGTCGTGCAGCGATTTCAGGGAGTGCTGGACCATACAGCACTGGGGCCTGTAAAAGTTTTTGGCGATGCTGGTCCTTCAACTTTGCAATTTTGTTCGTTTCCAATGTGAAGGTCAATAACCTTCAAATGCGAACATTTTTGTGGATTGCTGCACATCACAGCTAGTTCATAGGATGCACATACCTGTTCTAGTGTAGACCAGAATGGTGAGCTACAGACATTTTGTCCATCATATAACGAATTAGTTGAAATTGTGTTCAGCCAGGACTTAGGATTATGGTTAGGGATAGGCCTAACCCTAAACCAAAATTTGCCACTGACGATTTGTAGTTCCCATTTGCTTTTTATGAACCACGTTGTGCAGTGACTTCAGGGAGCGCTGGACTATTTAGCACTGGGGCCTGTAAAAGTTTTTGGCGATGCTGGTCCTTCAACTTTGCAATTTTGTTTGTTTCCAATGTGAGGGTCAATAACCTTCAAATGCGAACATTTTTGTTGATCCATGCACATACCTGTTCTCGTGTAGACCAGAATGGTGAGCTACAGGAATACTGCAGCCCGCTTGGTTCGCCAGCTCATCGCCAAGCAATATGCACACACAATCACATACTCGTGAATACCTAAAGGCAAATAGTCTTAGCTAATCCACCTACTGGAATGGATTTGATAAGCAATAGGAAACCAGAGAACCTGGAGGGAAACCACTTGGACACACCGGGTGTACAAGCACGGAAACTCCAAACAGACTGCAAACTGGTGACCCTGCAGCTGTGAGGTGGGACCGCTTTAAAACCTTTTGATACAGTCTGTACAGACATTTTGTCCATCTTATAACGAAGTAGATGAACTTTTGTTCAGCCAGGCATTAGGATTATGGTTAGGGATAGGCCTAACGCTAAATGGAAATTCCCCACCGGAGGCCCTCGAGGTTACTCTGCCCAGCCACTCGAGGCCCACACCATGGACCGTCTCTCCCTGGTGGTCTAGTGGCTAGGATTTGGCGTTCTCTCCGCTGCGGCCCGGGTTCGATTCCCGGTCAGGGAAGCCTGCTGTTTTGTACTGCTTTACGCGTGTGTAGGAGCTGTGTCAAAAGCCTTTTAATAACCTTCTTGAAAGGCTGTCAAAAGCCTTCCTTCAAGGTGGATTTGAACCAGTGTTGCACACTCTCACGCACATTCTCACATTAACTCCCTTACAACCTACTTACCTTACACACACAATTTCACCTATTTGGAAAAAAAAAAAAAAATAAGACAAAATGTACAGCAAAAATCTTTTTTATATTTTGTGCAGGACAGCATGTAAAGTACAAGTAAAATCAGTTCCTTCCAAGATCAACATTCAATATAAAAGCTTCCTCTTTGGTCAAATTGTACTACAAAAAAAAATCAGAGAGATTTTATTAATACAGTATAGCAGGCCTGAGCTGACATTACTGAGCAGGGTGAAAATGAAAACAGCATAACTGGTTGAGCTCATACATGCTATAATTCCAGATTGTTTGTGTATTAACAATCAAATTTTCCTTCTCTGAGCTTAATACACTATAATACTACTACTACTACTACTAATAATAATAATAATATTAAAAGAGTTTTAGAGTTAAGTGAAGATTAGACATCACATTTGAGACAAGAGAGGAAATCCATTTATTGATAATGCCTTCCCTGGATTTTTCTTTGTATGCATTTTCCCACTGTCCTAGATAAAATCTCAAGTTATTATACAAAACAGAATTTGTTGTGAGAAATTAGCCTGCCATCAGAAAGGAAGTCTATAGTGTACAGTCTATGTCATTTAGAATCAGATTATGTTCAAATAATTATAATGTATAGTTATTAATTTCCTTCATAGAAACTTATTATTCCTTAAACTTTTAACAGCTACAGAGATGCTAGGTGTGAGTATGAGTTTAGCTTGTGGATAAGGCCAAACAGACTTGCAGTGGAATGATTTCTTTGCTGCCTAGCTGAAGTCTCGGTTGGTGAGGATCAGAGGAGCCACAAGAGTCCAGAGGTACAGTGCCAAGCCTAGCCAACTCGAGCTGATCTTCACCCACACTGTAGGCATTGTGCTCTGCATGGCCTTGTAGTCTGTGTCAGGCCTTTCAAAAAGATTAAAAAAAAAAAAAAAAAAGAGAGACATAAGAGAAATTAAAAAAAAAAAAAAAAAAAAAAAAAGAGAGAGACATCTACATTTATACTGTTACTTCATTTTAATATAAGAATTATTTTCAATCTTCAATCTTATTGTATCAAATTTCAATCTTTATTTTCTTATTTCTACATCTACTTGTAATTGCTTCATTTTACAAGTCAAATGTTGCTGCTTGCTACTAAACCCATTAAGCAGTAAAGTCAATGTTACAGATTTAACTGTAATGTGGCCATGATGCTTGATCTAAAGAAAACATTACTTTATATTTACTGTTAAATGGTATCCAGCATGATATTGCACCAACTCACAAAGCAAAAGTCGTTTTAAACTGATTTTATGAACATTGGGTTCATTGATCTTCAGTGAACTTCCCAGTAGTAGAACACCTTTAGAATGTGATAGAATAGCAGATTCACAGGAATCTCAAAAGAATGTTTCCAACATCTGAATCCATGCCACAATGAATTGAGCATGGTTTGTGAGCAAAGGGAGGCTCTTCCCTATACGAGAGTAGTGCTTGGTCACTTTCAAAATCATTGCCATGTCCACAGTTAGCTTCCAGAAAACTGAATGTACATCTGGGAGTACTGCTTTGTTCAAAGTTCTATTTATGCCCATGACTTCCCTTCACTAGGTTTTAGTGTAAAATAAGTTCCCACCGGGAACCTACATAACATATGGAGTCTAATCTAAATTTGTTTATGGTGATGAACAGCAAAAAAGATTGTGGACTCTTGTTTCAATATCAGTAAATTTAGGCCCTACAAGCAGCATTGTGTGATATGCTCTGAGAAACAGAACTACAGCTCTGTCATTTTCTTTACCTCTCTCAGGGTTACTGTGCAGATTAACAATCTGAGGCAATTCTGGACAGGTTTCCAGTGGTACCAGTTATGGCTTCAAGCAAGCTAATGCTTCTTGTAGTGTTTATATTCAAAAACCTGTAGTGTTTATGTACCTCTACACATACAAGGTGTTTCTCTGTTTTTAGTATACTGTATGTGCTTTATTGAATAACAAGGACCTACTGGAAGGCAAAACATTTCTTTCAGCCCATAAAAGACAGGAGTTTTTTTTATTTATTTTCATATACTTAGCTAAACATTTAGAGTAATTTGATACTCACTGATACCAGTTGGTGAGGGTCATCATGATGTAAAGAGAAGCAAGAATGAGGCAGAAGTGGAAGAAAGAGTAACTATAGCTCACTCCTTCCTCTTCATTATCCACAGCACGTTTCACTCCATCCTCCCCGACTTGTGCCTCATTGTCCAGCGCCAACTCCTGCCTCTCCTCTGTCTGCATCAACTTATTCACCTGAGAGTTATTGGATGATCGGATACTGCAAGAAATGTGTTGAAGGTTAAAATAATAAATGTGCAAATTTCATTTCAAATGTCCTAACCTTTGTGACCATCCATTAACCACTGGCTCTACAAAACCTCCAGTATTAAACTTCTAATGACTGATTTTAATAGGTATTTGCTTTTGTGGTTCTCACAGATTCCCCATTTACACTCCATTTTTTGTAGGTCCTGTCCCTACTTCATCACTGGTTTGTTAACTAAAGGCGTTCCCATGTTTTGTGTTAGATCTTCATTTGGTTGCCTCTGTATACCCTGTTGTTCTCATGGCTTTCATCACAAGTTTTATTAAGCATGTGTCTTTATGTCCAAGCCTAGTGACCTTTGGCTCTTTATCTCATATATTGATTAAAGATTGCTCTGTTAACTATGTTTAACCAGCATTTTGTCCCCTGCAATGAAAATGTATGCGGATTCTTGTGTCCTGCAACATTCGCTTACAAATTACAGAAGTCTTTCCAACAAACAAAAACCAAAACAAATGCATGAACATGGCACTTTTTTCAGACCACAAAACAAAATCAATATTTGACCAGCGTCATGGTATCCATGGTGACAAAGCCGCAATCCTGGGTTATGAGTTGTTTTCTTTAAATGAGCTTATTCCTTTAAATGTATGATGTCCAAAGTTAAAGAACATATTGCAAAAGTTAAACAAAAGGTCAGTTATTTCCGAACATTAACAGTTTTCACAGAATAAGTGAATTTTTGTACATAAAAGACTTTTCTGCCCTCTTTTGTTCCCATGTGCATGCATCTGTTTCCTGATACTTCTTCTTACACATCCAGAAATCCATCTTAAGTCCCCCCAGCCCCCATAATTAATTCAAGTTCTTGTGAGGGTGCATGCTAAAAATTTAAAGTATTAAAATAAAAAGTCTTGCTAAAATTTTGGTTAAGCAACAAATTAAATGTAGACATTATGCTCAAAATACTACTACTATTTATTATGTTACTATGGATTTTATTAAACAGGCATTTAAATTTTACATTTGTAAACCAACTTGCTAACCATTTTGAGTGGGTTATAATTTTTTTTTTTTGGCAAGAATTTACACTTAATGCTTCAAATTTAAAGCTTCTAAAACATGCTCACCTGGCATACAGTGTGCAAAAAAGGAAGATGACCAATCCCACAATTCCTTGCGCATCCCACCACTGGACTTGCCCAAGGGGGATGGTGGGAGATGGGGTGGCGGTGGTGGTGGGGGTATTGGTAACCAGATTTAGCAGGCTGGGGTTGCATTTCCGGTCTAAGGCAAGAAAAGACATAGCTTCATGAGAAATTTAGACCAAATTTAACGAAAATTTTAAATGATCCAAAATTAAAATTAATATATATTTTTAAAAGTTTAAACAATTCCCAAAAAATAAACTTATTTACTCTGCCCAGTCACTGCACATCCAAAATAGCTCTAAGCCCATTACTGTCTGCTTAGTAACAAACATTAGCATTTGAATTTGTAGGGCAGAATGGTAATTTATTTCACTTTTACACCCCTTCTTTGTAATAAATGTATTATTTAATATATGTATTCAACACAAAACAACAGTCTATATATGTACAGTTTATTCAAGTCATAAGACACATTTTCATAGCTGTTTCTGTTGGTGTCAATTTAAGTAATTATGATTTGTTCTTAAAATTTATACAAAAAAACCCAAAACAAAACAAAAAAAACCAAAACAAAAAAAAAAACTAATCAGATTGTCCTACAACTTTGAAGAACCTACTGTAGGTTTCTGCAGGGGTACCACCAGCAGACACAACTGTGGGTTCACGACCACAGCCAATATTCCATAACCAAATGGAAGTTCGTAAATTGCCAATCTTAATGATATGGGTTAACATACTTATCAGTTACATATAATCATACTATTAATTCACTAATTCACCAAATTATTGAACTGCACACTCATTAATGATGCCTAAAAACATTAAGCACCTGCTTCATCCAATTCCTGTGCCCCTACCTCAAGGCTATCACTTTTCATTATTCAGTTTTTGTTTGCAATTAAAATAATCTTAAAGTTATGTTATTGTCAAAGTGTTTGTATTTCAATAACACACCATATAATAAAATGCAACAAATGTGTTGTGCAAGTGAGACTTACTGGGGTTGTTGCTCATAGCAGACCAGGTGAGATACATGGTATACAGAGAGATGAGAGAGGACTGCAGCAGTCCTGAGCCAGGCTGAGCATCCTTTACACGCATGCAAAAAAAAACATGAAATATGAATACTATCACAAACACATGGCGATTATATCAAACCGTACACAACAGCAGAGAGTGCATACTAAGCTACTGCTATCTAAAAGGCTTTTCTATAGACAAGTTGTTTCTGGGATGCACTGTTATTAGAAAATATCCTATTTGAGGTGGTTGGAGAATCTCTTCTGCTTAAAGTCTGACCACATCGCACTGCCACAGAACTGTTTGTTTTCCTACAACAGCATGATCCATTGTGTTTCCCAAATCGCTTGTTTATAAAGCATGTTGATACAAATGTTAATCTTTTTATGAGACAGAGAACTTAAGGGAGAGAGAACTACCTGTACTTTTGGTAGAATTGAGACCACAGACACTATGATGCAGAAGATAAAGTTCAGGCTGATGAATACTTTGTGTTCAGCACAGTCATCCGGCTGGGTGTAGTACACATAGGACAGCACCATCGCAACAAACGCACATGCATAGAGAACACAAGTGAAGAACAACAGAGCTGTAGGAAGAAAAGAAGAACAACTTCACTGTTTGTAACTTTTGGCACAACAATAAGACATGACAATTTTAGAATAACACATTATTACTTTATTTATTCATCACACTGAGTAGTTAAGTATAAAAATAAAGTATTCCCACTGGGTAATGCTTCACCATGTGAATCATCATAATCCTATGGCTGGACATTCAGAGAAGGAGTCAATGAATTGACTAATGGTCCGTTTTTTTTGGTAGAGCATTTGCAGGGATGTACACAATTGATGTGTGCTATGCCAGGAGTGTCAACCTGTAAACCCTCTAGTCAACACAAAGTCATCTCTTTCCATAATAACAGTCTCTTCTAAAGAACTTGCATATGTCAATTTAAAGAGGCATACAAGATTTTTGTAGGAGTCCTCAAGAATCTTACCAAAAAGGGACTGTATTCATGCCAACACAACAGTTATAATGCTTAAAAGAGCCATTTAATCAACCCATCAAAAATATTACCCAGAGGGTTTTTTTTTTTTTTTTTTACAAACACAGGGAATGTAATCTACAACTATTGTTGTATAGTCTCTATGGTGCTTTCCCTGTTTTCCCAGAGATATCTTGAATGTCCTCTGAAAACAATATCAGAAGGAACCTTCACACAGCAAAACTAATTTTTATATTAATATTTAAAATTAATATGTAAATATTAAATTAATATTTAAAGAGCTTAGTGGTATTAGTTTATTTATGAAATGCTCATGAATGACCCTGTGAAGTAAACTTTTATTCCACAGAAAATATGTACTTGGGTAAGTTTATTAATTGATGTTTTAATTGTTTTTTTATTTTTATTATTTTTAGTTTTATATTACATATTTAAGCATAAACATATCATGATACTAAGGATCACACAAGTTATGCAAAATAAGCATGCAAAAATGCGCAAACCAATCCAAGTGCTCACACACATTTACATGTTTGAATCTTAGTTCAGAAAGCTGTGTTGATCACAATAACTGTACAGTACACTGCATTAAGCTCCTAGGTAAGGGTTTGCCCACACACACACATTTGACTTGAATCAGGTCACTCTTGACTACAGCATCCAACAAAAATGTCCTGTCCCAATTAACCCAGCCCTATAATCACGAGAGCCTCATTCTAAGACACGTGAATTGAACAGATCTTTCTGAACTGCTATTCATCCTGTCACAAGCAGGCACTTTGTGGAAAGTGCAATTTGCTCATTATGGATAAATACACATTTTATTTTCTATTAATTTTTTATTTCTGTAAAGCTGCTTTGAGAAAATGTATATTGTTAAACAAACTAACATTAAACTTTTCTGCATTCTGCATGTGTGATTGCAGATGCCCATGACTGCCTATTGTCACTTTGATTGAAAAGGGTGAGAGAGTAACGCCAACCCTCTAGAGATCTAGAACTAGAGAGCACTTTTGCTCTCAAGAGACTAAGCCATGGATGACTGTGGCTGTGGTCACAATTCAAACTCAAAAACTGCTGTGTTTTTCCATCCAAAGTTACTGCTCATGCACAAAATGGCCTCAGATAACCAGTGTTGTATAAAGTACTAGAAAGCAATACTTGAGTAAAAGTACAAGAATCGTACTAGAAAAAGACTTTGGTAGAAGTGAAAGTTACCTTTTAGAATATTACTCAAGTTAAAGTCTTAAAGTATCTGATATTTACTTTACTTAAGTATCAAAAGTCATTTTATGATATTTAATGTGCTTAAGTATTTGAAATAAAAGTAAAATTTCAGTGATTTTCGGGAGGCATAAGAGCGGGGGCGGTTCTAGGATTTCATCTTTAGGGGGTTTTAACCCTCAGTGAGAATTTAAAACAAGAAGAGTTTTATATTATATATTATATGACTACATAGTAAGCCAAAAGTTATGGTATTATTTAAAATGGCAAAAGTGGACACCAAAATTTTATGCATGATGTAATGAGGCCAGTATTGAATCAAATCAGTTCATGTACGTGTGCATTCTAATAAAAAAAGAAATTATTAAAATGAATAAAATTAATAAAATATATTCACAAAACAAAGACCAAATCAATCAATGTTATTTTTATTTAGTATTGAATGGATTGTTTGCATTAATATTTTGTTTGTGCTATCAACTTTGGTAATAAGAATAGACATTTCACTGCTTTTGGTTGCCGTATTTGCAGCTTTCAGCTGATTAACGTTATAAATAAATGCCTCCAACTCTGACTGCGCGTGCTCGCTGCGTGTGCCTGTGCTTCTCCGTAGAGCGTGCGTACGTGCGTAATGCAATCTAGGAGCAGTGATTCGCAAAACCTCCCTTATTGCAGTCGCACACATTTCTTCTGCTTTTATTTTGTAGTAACGAGTAACGAAGACGCTTAGTGGAAATATAACGGAGTAAAAGTATACAATTTATCTAGGAAATGTAGTGGAGTAAAAGTGAAAGTTAACATAAATTTAAATAGCGAAGTAAAGTACAGATACATGAAATTTCTACTTAAGTACAGTAACTAAGTATTTGTACTTCGTTACATTACAACACTGATAACAACTATTTATGGTAATGGCTGGTGGTGGCAAAGGGGTGCAGATATCGAAGAGCTGTTATGAGATCCATGACCTGACACAATGTGAAAGCTTTTATTCTGGGTCAGTAAGGGGTGTGGTTTGCGGGGCCTGCTCAAGCACCAGCTGCATATTTATGGTGAAGCTGGAGAGATGAAGTGTCAGTACTTGGTGGATGATCTTACCTGCATACCAGCACTTTCCGTTGCCATTCTCAGCATTTTCCAACCAGTTCTGGTTCCATGTGTGAGCAAAGTCCACCAGTAAAATCAGCTGCATTAGGATGAAGATAAAGGAACCAACCACACCAAAATAGTACCACACTGGAAGAACAAACTGCACTTTGTTAAATTCTGTTTGTGAATGTGAATGCATTTTATTCAATGGATAAAAATCTTTTTAAATTTGTTAAACTGAAAGAGTTGTACCTGTGTTAAATGTGCCATCTGGAATGTAGAAAGCTCCTACAGTTATTCCAACCAGTATCAGGAATTTAAAGAACCAGAATCTGAAGCACACACAACAAACATGAATTAACATGGAATAATGCATGCAAGTACATTACAAAAACACAGATTTTTCTCAAAAGCAAATTTGACTACGATTAGACTGCAGAAGCATTATTTAAATTGAAATATATTGTAATACTGCAATATACTGGAATATTGTAAACTGGCTCATGGCAGTTATTTGGATTCTCAAAACAAACAATGATTAATTAGTTTGACATATACACATTATTGTGCAATCCATAATAAAACTGAGCAACATACCCATTCTGAATGGAGGCCCTTGGATCCTTGCTGCTACGCACTCGGATCATGATGATGGAGAAGAGGAAAAAAAAGCAGGCCAGAGAAAAACACATCCTGTACACCGATTTATAGCCGACAAATACGTCACAATTTACCTTTCCTTCAAAGCCAGGTATGGACATGCCGTTTTCACAAAATCCAGGGATCTGTAGAATATAAGCGGTGATCAGGATTAAAACAATAGTACACCACACCTAAAGGCTTTTTATGGTTTTACTTTTTAAGGTTTTTTGCATGCACGTGTGTGGGTGTGTGTCTGTCCATCCCTCAGAGATTGTTAGTGCAGGGTTGTTCAATCTAATGCAAAACAAGCTGGTGTAGGTGAAAGTTTTCATTCCAACCAGGCAGAAACCAGGCCTGAATCTACTGAAAGCTAAGATCAGCTGATTAAACAGGTGGAATCAGGCATGGCTCCTGCTTGACTAGAATGAAAACCTGCACCAATACAGGTCCGAATCTACTGAAAGCTAAGATCAGCTGATTAAACAGGTGGAATCAGGCATGGCTCCTGATTCCACCTGTTTAATCAGCTGATCTTAGCTTTCAGTAGATTCGGGCCTGGTTTCTGCTTGGTTGGAATGAAAACCTGCACCCATACAGGCCCTTTGCACATAATACTGGGCACCCCTGAGTTAGCAGGATAACAGAAAAAACAATAGGTGATTTTTTAGGGTTTATACGAGTTATAATTGTAGATAAACAGCAGATCCAACAAGGGTCAAGATAACAGAAGGATCAAATGTCTAAAAGCTTTCCTTTAATGGTAAATATTATAAATTATAAATATAAAATTAGTTAGAAACTTGAAAATAGACCTATGTATTACTGTTTAATAATAATAATAATAATAATAATAATAATAATAATAATAATAAAAAATACAGTTCCATAGTCCTCTTTGATCCTTGGTTTACTGTCTGTGCCAATTTTCTATGCATTTTCTCTCCCCAGGTTTCTCCAGCAGGTTCTTGGCAATTCTAAATTAACCCAAATATTAATGATGTGTAATAATGTGTAAATGTGTGCATGGTCCCCTGTGGTGGACTAGCATTCGATCTTGCTTAAATTCTCAGCACATACCCAGTAAATCTGGGACAGGCTCCAGGTCTATTATGATCCTGATGAAAGGGCCTCTATATGGAGAGTTACTGAAGATGAATGAAGTAATATAAATGTGATTATTGTTATTATTATTATTAGCACCAGTAGTAGTATCTACACCCCAGCAGCCCATGTCAGACAGTTTTTATTTAACAGATATCACACATATTTCCTGGTATGCTTAGAAATAAAGATAAAATAAATAATTAAGTGTGTGTACCTTTTCCAAGTAAGACTCCATTCCAGGCAGGATCATGATGATGGACACAATTGTGCCAAGCAGTAGGAAGAAGGAGAAAGCCAGGCGAGTGATGGTGGAGTTGTAAGTGGAGGGGCAACATCCCGATAACAGGCATGGAGCAGAACCACACAAACAAGATGCCTACAAGAGATAAAAATGACCAAATAATTCATTAATTTGCCTAAATATGTTTAGTTATTCACACTAAAGTGCACTATGGGAAATGGTCTAGCTTTAAAGACAACTCTCACCAACTCAGTTCATGTGACACGAAAATGGTTTATAGAAAGGTTTACCCATTAGAGCTATCCATGAGATTTCTGCTGTTGCAAATGAAGATATTTTGACAAATAATACCTTATGGTTAGCCTTTTTTGTGGAAACTACGTCACGGTCATATGCCATGCTGTAAATCAGAGCTAACTCCAAATGAAGCTTTATTCAAACATTGAACGCTTTTATCTTTTCTGACTTGACCCAAAGACACATTGTGTTTAAAAAGTGTGGACAAAAGAAGAGAAGAAAAAAAATAATAAGACGTCGGCATAAATGCGTTCATGGAACGTTAGCGAACCCGGAAAAACAGTGAGTTAGTCATAGAAATCATCATGAAAACTAAAGCTAACAACTATCCTCCGTGGTATACCTTACAAAATGTTCAAAACAAAACAAAAAAATACTTACGCAGTTTGCCAGAGAGCACAAAGCCATACAAGCGCCCATTTTAAATGCGTCAAACAGATCAGCTGTAAAGTGCGGAAGTTTTCTCGTTTCAAGAAGAGGTGAAGTAATACTCACCGAGGTGGAAGTGATTGGTCAGGAAGACTAAGCGCTTTCAACTGGACCAATCAGATCTTAATGCGCTTAACATACGCAAACCGAAAGTTCCCAAATGTACAATATTTTAATTTCTTACTAGTACAGATGATGTACTAGTAAGAACCGGTCCTGGAAAATTTGTTTGTATCTGTATTGGCTTCTTGTGAGTCTTTTCATCGACAAGCCCTCAACGCACATTCCCATATTATTACATCTTTATGAGAAGTTACATTTTTTAAAGAGTTTAGCAACTAAATATGTGCTTAAAAAAGAAGTTATGACAGTCCTTGCTAATGTTAACTCAAGTTAGCATGGTGACGTTAGTTTAATTCACCATAAGAATCAGAATCAGGTTTATTGCCAGGGGCTGTAGTGTCTACATGTACAGGAATTTGTCTTGGTGTATTTGTGCATAATAATAATAGAGAAGAAGCATAAATATAGGAAACACAGGTTATGAAATAAATTATTATTCTTATTCTTATTCTTATTATTATTGTGTATAAACATAATTTACAAAAAAAACAAGCAATTGGATGTAAACAAAAATAGAGACATGAATGGTACACTAATGAGGATGTGCAAAGTGGCCAGTGCAAATACACAATTAAAAATGTTACACATAGTACAACTGAAGAAAAAAAATAACAACCGAATATTAGTGCAAGATATACAATAGTGGACTAGTGTGAGAGAGAAATGTCAATGTGGCAAATAACAGACCATACCGGGTCCTGGATGTTGATTAGGCCGGTTGCAGATGGAAAGAAACTGTTTTTGTGGCCTAAGGTTTTGTATTTTATAGACCGCAGCTTTCTGCCAGAGTGGAGTGCCTCAAAGAGATTGTGTCCAGGATGAGAGGGTCAGCCACAATCTTAATTACCCGCTTTAGGGTCCTGGAAGTGTACAGATCCTGAAGAGGTGGTAGATTGCAGCCGATCACCTTCTCTGCAGAGCGAATGACACTCTGCATTCTCCTCTTGTCTTTGACAGTGGCAACAGAGTACCAAATGGTGATGGAGGAGGCGAGTACAGATGCAACAATGGAGGTGTAGAAGTGCACCATCATAGCCTTTGGTAGGTTGAACGTCTTCAGCTGACACTGGAAGTACATCCGCTGCTGAGCTTTTTTAACTAGAGATCCACCTGCAGGTGGAGTCAGGCATGCTCAGCTGGGAGAGCTTTTCATGTAGCAGAGAGGATCCTAGCATAGGTTCCAGGGAAGTTCAGGTGCTGGAGGATGAAGTGGAGGTCCACTTCATCCATAAGTGAGTAAAACTTAATCCTGGGACACAACTGGACACATTTCATAATTCTATTTGTCGACTTTCAGGTTCAATGCCGAGATTCTTCAACTTTCTCAACAAACTGTGCTGTGGAAAAAAATATTCCCTGAACTGAAACAAATGGTTTTATTGTTCATGGTGACATGATCCACACTGTATTGCATAACTCTATTCAGCTGATCTGCATCACATTTCCATCAAGTCTCCATCAAGGCTTGACTTGCCATTCCTCAAAATACAAAGCATACACAAAATAGTGACTAGTGACTTTTTCACCAGATGTAAGATAATATTGTGCATTTGATATGGCTACAGTTCACAGCTGCTGGTTATGAGTTTAATCAACAGGCTAATTTCACTCATGACCTTTTTAAATTGTATTGCTGCAGTCAACGTTAACTATAGTAAAAATAAATAAAATTACCCCTTAACTTGGCTGCTCATAGCATGAACCCGTACATAGATTATCTCGTACATTATATACTCATATTTGCTTTAGATATACATACATACATTACATACATACATACATACATACATACATGTTATATCTAGAACATTAACTATACATGGGTAAATATACATCACTCATCTCCAGCAGCTGACTAGCTGGTACCAACAAAAGACAATCCTGGAGCTGTCATGAATGTTTCCTCACTGTGTAACTCAAACTCATGAAGGTCAAAAATATTACTGTAGAACCCCTGTGTGTGAGGAATTGGAGGAAGACACAGGAGGCATTCATTTTTTGCTGAGTTTGAGTGTCATGTTTATTCAGCGCAATTAAAACAGATCTAAAATCAGAACAAAAAAAAAAAAACGAGCCCATCCCAGACTCTCAGCTTTCTCTCGGTCAGGGTCAGTTTTACTATCTGTGTATTCTGTATAGGTGTGTGTGGCACAAGCACACACTCTCTCTCTCTCTCTCTCTCTCTCTCTCTCTCTCTCTCTCTCACACACACACACACACACACACACACACACACACACACACACTCACTCACTCACTCACTCACTCACTCACTCACTCACTCACTCTCTCTCTCACACACACACACACACACTCTCTCTCTCTCTCTCTCTCTCTCTCTCTCTCACACACACACACACACTCTCACTCTCTCTCTCTCTCTCTCTCTCTCTCTCTCACATACACACAAAAATATGGCACAAGCACACACTCTCTCTCTCACATATACACTCTCATTCTCTCTCTCTCTCACACACACACACACTCTCTCTCTCACTCTCTCTCTCTCTCTCTCTCTCTCTCTCTCTCACACACACACACACACACAAATTCTCTCTCTCTCTCTCTCTCTCTCTCTCTCTCTCTCTCTCTCTCTCTCTCTCTCTTAAATATGGATACAGTCACTAAAAGCACAGAGATACAAAAATAATTAGACTTGTATTACCAAGACACAGATGAGAATCATCAGGCATTACCTGCCTGTTTGATGGCGCCTCCTATTGGTCTTTCAGCTGATGCTTGACAACGCCCTTGTTAACACAATGAAGGATTCATGTTCCCAGAGCCGAGTTGAGCCGAATACAGAACGAAGCCTGTTTAGAGGAAATGCTATAACTATTGGCTGTGACGTCTGTTATCAACTTTGTTTGCACTCACGTACGTTATTCATATTAAACTCTTTTGCTGGATAATTATTAAAAGCGGATTAATTCCACCTATATCCATTTCCTTTATGTCTAGTTCCAGAGTAATAACTTAACATACAGTATTTTGGAAATGAGCAAATAGTCATGCTGCATTGACCAGCGGTCTCCATTTTATATATATATAAAATATACAATACTAATCTATATTTTCCCTCTTATGAAATGCCTTTTCAATCATGACAATGCATCAATATGTTAATTAGGATGTGACGTCAAGCTGGACACTGATTGAGCATGAACTATTTGGCCTTTGAACTGTGATCATGCAGAAGTGAGTAAAAATGTCTTTCCTTGATTTCAAACAATACAATATTTGCAATGTATGTTAAATAAGTGCATTTAAGAATATGAAAACAAATTAAAGAACATATGCACAATATGGAGTGCTGGATATCAAGATTACACAGTTTTAAAGATAAAATATTACTAGTTTGCATTTTTTTTTTGGGCTCGCGCTTCATGATTCCGAGACAGAACCCTGACACAATAGACATGGATTACACGCTCGCGCACTTTATTCTAACGAGTGCAAAATCTTCATTCGGGTTTGTTCGTTTGTGAAACGCGCATGTAATGCATGAGAATTCCTACGAATTGTGCGTGAGATTGAGCGGATATGTGTGATGCTTGCACACTAGAACGAACAGAGGTAACACCACATTCACGTGTGCACGAGTCAGTTAGACATTTCACACAAACTGTGCGCGCGCGTGTTTCTCAGTGAACATGATAACTGAATAAAAGACAAGACAGAGACGTTTTGCTTCGCACGGGGATTGTTGACTCACCGCTCGGTAAGTGCAAATCTTACACAGCACACACCCTGCATACTTAATATCAGTTAATGTTTCACGTGCAGCCATACTATGATCATCTTTGTGTCTCACTTTTGAATACAATGGTCTTTCTTTCTCAGTGCTATGAATGAGTGGTTATTTATAGCTTTATAAATGAACTCCATTTGCTTGATGTGGAGTATGGTCTAGGACTTATTGTCTAGTTCAGTGGTTCTCAAATGTTGGACCTTGGACCCCTGGACTAATCTGATATGGACCCCTGGACTAATCTTCACAGATTCTCTATAGTTGTATATACTGTAACAATATAAGGCACTAGTGAAAATGATTCTATTTTGCATTCTCATTATTGATGATACTGACAATACTTTGAGTGAAGGCTGCAATCTTTGAAGTATTTACATGAATTTCACTTAACAAAAATAATGACGTATCTACTGGAGCACACTGTTGTAGAATGTGTTATGTGCATGCCTGGCTAAAAGATGTGTCTTTAATCTATATTTAAACTGAGAAAGTGTGTCTGAGCCCTGAACACTGTCAGGAAGGCTATTCCAAAATTTAGGTGCTAAATACAAAAACACTCTACCGCCTTTAGTAGATTTTGATAATCTGGGAACTTCCAGAAGTCCTGATGTTGTGATCTTGTGTATTTGTATTTGTAGCATGTTAGAAGACAGAGTCTTCTGTTATTGACAAGTGACTGGGTATTGTCTAAAAAAGTGTTGGTTCTTACTGGTGCTAATTTAATTTTAAGATTTTGATTTTAAGTTTTTCTTTTCTTAGATTAATGGAGGAGTAAAAGAAACAAAGCTTACATTATGTGCACTTTGCCCTTAATTTCCCATATAGTCGAGTAGTCACGCCTCAGCATAGGTAAATGTATAAAGAGAAGGAATGTCACCTGTCAATATGTCTGAAACTATGCCTTTGACTCTAGAACAGATGAGATCTGTTTTGGAGTAGAGAATAGAAGCCGACTTCTCTGTCTAGTTGATTTTTTTTCTTCTGTGTTAGTTTGTTTTTATATATAGCATGTCATCATTTCATGTAATCAATCCAAAGTGAATAAATTAATTGTAAAAAAAAAAAATACATGAAACATTTTCCTTTCTTGATCAGGTGCTTTTAAAATAAGAAGTCGTCACATATATTATTACATTACAGTAGGGAAGGTTGGGAGCCACTACTGCCCCTGCTCCATTTTAAGCTAAATAATGCCCAGAAATTGTTTAAGTGAATGGTTGTAGTAAGCTGCAATAGAGAGTCTGTTAAAGAAGTTGCATATTTAAAAAAATAACATTGCTGAAATACAGCCTGTTGTTTCTTACACTGTCCAGCATCTATAGTATATTTTGAGGGCTGAGAGAGTATTCAAACAGTCTATGGCAGTCTCATTTTCTACATTTACATTTACATTTACAGCATTTGGCAGACGCCCTTATCCAGAGCGACGTACATAAGTGCTTAAATCTCTAACACTGAATACATTAATGCTGGTTCACTAGGTTACATACTTAAGATACCATGAGTTTAAAACATTTGTTCAAAGTTACAATGAAAAAGTGTCAAAGGTGTTTTTTTTTTTTTTTTTTTTTTTTTTTTAAATGCAAAAGATAAGGAAAGAAGTGCTAGTTGAAGTGCTTCCTGAATAAGTAGGTCTTCAACCGTCGCTTGAAAATAGCCAGTGACTCGGCTGTCCGGACCTCTATGGGAAGTTCATTCCACCACCTTGGTGCCAGTACAGAGAAGAGTCTTGTAGTATACTTGCCTCTTACCCTGAGAGATGGTGGAACCAGTCGAGCAGTGCTGGTAGATCGGAGGTTGCGGGGTGCAGTGCTTTGAGGTAAGAGGGGGCTGGTCCATTTTTGGCTTTGTAGGCCAGCATCAGTGTTTTGAACCGGATGCGTGCAGCTACCGGAAGCCAGTGGAGGGATCGCAGTAGCGGGGTGGTATGCGAGAACTTTGGCAGGTTGAAAACAAGCCGGGCAGCTGCATTTTGGATCATTTTCAGAGGACGGATTGCGTTCATAGGTAGACCTGCCAGCAGTGCATTGCAGTAATCCAGTCTAGAAATGACAAGAGACTGAACAAGTACCTGGGCAGTCTGTGTGGACAAAAATGGCCGAATCCTTCTAATGTTGTAGAGAAGAAACCGACATGAGCGAGTCACATTTGCAACATGAGAGGAAAAGGACAGTTGATTGTCCATGGTTACCCCAAGGTTGCAAGCTGTGGCTGAAGGGGAGATCAGATCGTTGTGCAAGGATATAGCAAGATCGTGACCTGGGGATGGATCACCTGGGATGAACAGCAGTTCAGTTTTGCTAGGATTGAGCTTTAACTGATGAGCAGTCATCCATGATGAAATTTCTGCCAGACATGCTGAGATCCGGTCAGAAGCTGTGGCATCTGAGGGTGGGAAAGAGAAGATAATTTGTGTATCATCAGCATAGCAGTGGTAAGAGAACCCATGTGATGAAATAACTTCACCAAGAGAGTGAGTATACAAGGAGAAAAGAAGAGGACCAAGTACTGAGCCCTGTGGGACGCCAGTGGAGAGTCTGCGTGGAGCAGATGTCACTCCCCTCCATGTTACTTGATATGAGCGTCCTTCCAGGTAGGAGGCAAACCATTCCCAAGCTGATCCGCAAATCCCAAGACTCTTGAGGGAGGATAAGAGAGTCTTGTGGTTGACCGTATCAAACGCTGCTGAAAGGTCAAGGAGGATAAGGACGGATGATAGTTTGGCTGATCTAGCAGTATGTAGCTTCTCAGAGACATCCAAAAGGGCTGTCTCTGTAGAGTGAGCTGCTTTAAAGCCAGACTGTTTGGGATCTTGGAGGTTGTTCTGTGAGAGATAGACAGACAGTTGATTATAGACAATGCGTTCAAGAATTTTTGAAAGAAATGAGAGAAGTGATACCGGTCTGTAGTTACTGATGTCTGATGGATCCAGAGCAGGTTTCTTTAGGATGGGAATAACCCTTGCTCTCTTGAAAGTAGTTGGTACCTGACCAGATGCTATGGATCTATTGACGATAGTGGAAATGAAGGGCAAGAGGTCTTGTGAGATGGTCTGGAGCATAGTGGTAGGGAGTGGATCCAATGGGCAGGTGGTAGGATTGCAGGACTGGATGAGTTGTAAAATCTCTTCTGCTGCCACAGTTGAAAAATGTGACAACGAAGGTGTAGGGGAATCCATACTCTGAGATGTAAGTGCAGTCGGGGCTGAAGTGAAGGTCCGGCAGATTTCCTCAATCTTCTCCTGGTAGAAAGAAGCAAAGTCTTCTGCAGTCAGGGAGGATGAAGAAGGTGGAGCCGGGGGGTTGAGCAGAGAAGAGATGATGTTGTGGAATTTCCGAGGGTCATGTGAGGAAGCTTCAAGCTTTTCCTTGTAGAAGGAAGTCTTGGCAGAAGTCACATCTGAGGAGAACTTGACAAGAAGTGTTCTGTAAAAATCAAGATCTGCATCAAGTTGTGATTTCTTCCACTTTCTCTCTGATGATCTTAGCTCTCTTCGATTGTTGCGCAGCACATCTGAAAGCCAAGGAGCAGAAGAAGAAGTTTTCTTGGGTTTAGCGAACATAGGGCAGAGGGAGTCCATAGTTGAGGAAAGAGATGAGAGGAAAGTATCTGTGGCTGAGTCTAAGGGTAGTGAGGAAAAAGACTTAGCATCAGGAAGGGAAGAAAGAGTGCCAGAAGCTACAGATGAAGGTGAGACAGAGTGAAGGTTGCGGCGAGTAAGAGCAAGGGGGTGAGAGGTAGTTTTAGGTAAGATAGGTAGAGTGATGGTGAAGGATACCAGGTGATGATCAGAGACGTGGAGTGGGGTAGCAGTCACATCTGTAGCTGGAGAAGGACGGGTGAAAACCAGGTCCAGGACATTGCCTCCTTTGTGTGTGGGGATGTAGCTGTTGAGTGTGAGGGAGAAAGAGTCGAGAAGAGACAGGAGGGAAGAAGAATGTAGCTTGTCAGAGGGGAGGTTGAAGTCACCAAGCACTGTCAGGGGGGAGCTATCGGAAGGGAAAGCACTAAGCAGTGAGTCCATTTCTTCCAGGAAGTTTCCTAGGGGACCAGGAGGGCGGTAGACAACAATGATAACAAGGTTGATAGGAGAGGTAACTGAAATGGCATGAAATTCAAAAGAAGAGATGGTTAAATTAGAGAAGAGTAGAGGTTTAAAGCACCATTTCTTTGACAACAATAAACCTGTACCACCACCCCTGCCTGTTTCTCGTGGTGAGTGAGAGAAAGCATAGGCAGAGGATAAAGCAGCTGGTGTAGCAGTGTTCTGTGGGGATATCCAGGTTTCTGTTAGAGCAAGAAAATCAAAGGAGTAATGGGAAGTTAAAGCAGAGATAAAATCAGCTTTCTTTACCGCAGACTGACAATTCCAGAGCCCACCTACCACTACTGTTTGAGACTTACATAACAGAGGAGGGTAGATGAGGTTATTGGGATTGTGACCTCTGCTTTGTGGATGAGAGCGTCTGCGAGAGTAGGCCTTGAGTACAGAGATGGGTTTAAGGCACATATTTGTAGTCAAACAAGAGTGAGAATTGAGGTATGGTAGAATATATCAAAACAGTACTAGACACTAATGTTAGAGAGAGAGAGAGAGAGAGAGAGAGAGAGAGAGAGCTACTAACAAACAAACCGCTACAGACGCTAGCGTCTGTAGCGGAGACGCTAGCGTCTGTAGCGGAGAACCTTCAATTTAAATAGGTAAGCCCTGCCCCCAATTCACACCTTAAGGGAGACTGAAACTACTCCTGATTAATCAGCTGAGAGAACAACAAAAACCAACACTATAAAAATCAACAATGCTATAGAATATAACACGATTCAAATCACACTACTCTAGAACAAAGTGAGTTAAGCAGATAGTATACAAAAGACAGGAACCTACTTTACCAGAAGACAATATAATCAAATGTAGAGAGTTAAAGCACACTCCATTTTCTCTTATTCCTACAGTTCCCTCTCCTCCAGCTCTTATTCAGTAACAAAAGTGGTTCATGCTACAGGGCAATTAAAGCCTGCTGCCCTGCTTTCTGTGCCCCTGTCATGCCAAAAGATATGCCAGCATTCCTAACCAGATGGCCTTTGTTGCTTGCTGTAAATATGCTAATCTGCTAGGGGTTGTATTCAAGGGCACCTTTGAATCATTTCATTACCTGCCATTTTATTATTTAGTAACATCTAAAGCACTTCACTCCCAGTAATGTGTTTGTGTGAATGTTTCAATGTGTGTGTATGAATACACACAACGTCTCATTGTTTTGATGAATTTCTAAGATTCCATTTAGTCAGTATAAAAGGTTATTGGATATACTTTGCCAGCAATAGGCCACATTTATCAATCTATTAGTAAAGAGATGTTTGCGTTTTTTTTTTGTTTGTTTGTTTTTTTTTTTGCTTTTTATCACCAATGTAACTCCCTCCATCACATTCTTAGGCTTATAGAAACAGACATTTGCATCCATAAATTTATTTCTTCCCTGTCTTGACTCTTGACTGCATTTTTTACTGCTATCATCCAAGGTCATAACTCAGGAGTCCTCACCTGCTCCTCTAAGTCCACTCACATTGCACTCATCTTACATCACCTACCCTGGCTACCTGTAGCATCTAGGATTCGGTCCAAAATAGCGCTGGGAACCGAGAACTGATTCTTATTCAGAACCGGTTCTGTTTTTCAACAGGAACTGGAACCGAGCAGAATTTTTAAGCTTTGGTTCCAAACGCGGTTCCGATGCGATGATGGGCAAAGCGCTGGGAGCGGAACCGGAAAAATTTCTCTTGATAATCAACCCTAGTCCAAAATCCTCCATATGACCTTTAAAGCCCTTCACACTCTTGCTCCTCCTTATTTATCTGAACTGCTCCATTCCTACATCACAACACAGACATTCGTTTGTCCTGACAGATGTTTCAGTAAAACTGATTTTCTTTGCTCTCACTTATACACATAAAGCTTGTTCATAACACAGATGGTTTACATTTAAACGACACCCACAAGAGCAAAAAGGCAATGCTTACAAGACTGAAAACAACAAAAGGGCACCTCTATTATAGGGTCCCATTTTTTGATCCAAAATTATTGTAGTTTATGGATTTGTATTGGATTGCTTTCTTTTAATTCATTCATTTAAAATGACAAGTTTCCTGAAAATATTCGCAAAATTCACTAAATGAATCCTATTTATAAATTCACAGCAACTGATACCAGTTATTCTGTAGTTCTGCAGTTGAGGTTCATAGTATTGTGTTTACCATGTTTTTATCAGTGGTATACTGGGGGACACAGATTGTTAGTTGGTTAGTTGGACAGGGTGGCAAATAAACTCAAGGCACACTCGCACACCCATTCACATAATGAGATTTAGATATGATAATCAGCCTACAAAACAAGTCTTGGAGAAGCGAAGTAAGTAATACCTACTAAGTAATAGTGTGTGTGTATGTGTATAAAACCTGGATGATTACATTCAAATTAATCACTCAATTATCATGACCTTGCATTTAACCTCCAATTTTGGGCATCTACTACCAGTTAGAAACTTTAGCTGCAAGCTGCACACAGTGTACATCACGTCTGAATAATTAAAGATGTTGTTAGAATTTGTTAGGAATTTGACATTCAGATACAGGTAATGTGTGTGCAGTCAGTCCCATAAATATTTGGGCATTCCCATTTTTGAAAATGTGAAAGATTCAGTACATTTTTTATTATTGAAAATATATTGTTTTTGTTTTTGTTTTTTTTAAGCAGTCTAACACAGAGTACCAGATGTGTGTTAATCCTACTTTATTTTGCTTACAAGAAAACAGACAAAAGGTCTATTCTCCATAAAATTATTATGCTTCTGTACAATGTGATTTATTTCTAAACTTAATTTAAAGTAATTAAGTTTATAATGACTAGATTGACTTATGTAGAGTGAGTGTGATCAATTCATGTAGTTACATGGAGAAATCTGATGAGGATGCTGGTGCTGATGGGAACTAAACAATATCTATAGGATTTCATTTAGGCATGTGTGGTAGAATACTGCAGTGTTTGCTGCAAAAAATTAAAATAAAACCAGTTTTGTTATTTTGATTCTCAACTCAGCTGGGAGCTCAGTTTTTTATCCAGGGTTTGAAAAATACACAGTCAAATTCTGCTGGACGAACAAAACCTAATTGTGTTAATTTTACTCAATTCAATCACCTGGAAGTGTACACATTTGAATTAAATATGTTCAACAGTATTTTTTTTCAGTGGTATATCAGGATCAAAGTCAGTAATCAAGAAAAGACTTCACCAGAGAGAATACATAGGTTTGTCAAGTCAAGTCAAACCAAGACACTATTATTGTCATTTCAACCAAATACAACTGACACAGTAGGGGAGAGTGGGGTAAGATGAGCCAGATTTTACTTATGTGGATCTCCAGGCAAGGGAAATTTAGACAGAAGTAAAACGAAGACATCTACTGTTAATTTGGGATGTTGCCTATCAACTGAAAATATAAGAATGCACCTATGACATAGATCCTTGAAAATATGACCTCAGAAAAAAAAGTGTTCATGTGACTCAACTTACCCCAGGCTAGGGGTAAGTTGATCCCAGTCAGTGGGTAAATTGAGCCATTTGGGGGTAAATTGACCATCCTATTTTATGCAAGTATAATATAAAAAAAAAAACTTTTAAAAAAGTTATTTAAGAATACACTTACCTTTCCAAACAATGACATTTATTAAAGCTACCTCAAACAACACAAAACAAACCAGTTAAAGTTGAAGTCCAACCTTTCAAGGTTTAGGAAGCTTCTTCAGCACATCATTCAGTGGGACAGATCCTACATAGAGGTGGAGGTTGAAGCCATGGGTTGATCTACAGACGTAGACCGCACATCAGGGTTTGGTCTGTCTGACACCATGAATTGTTCAAACTCTGCATCAGAGAAAATATCTCTGTTGTAAGGAAAAATCCCTGTGGACCTGAATCCAGAACAGATATTCCATGGTGTCATTGCTGACATGAAAGCCTCGTTCACACATACAGGGATGTGGTACAGTATATGCTGGCTGTAATTGGTCTTGAATGGACCATAGACACTCTTGTCCAGAAGCTGCAGGCGATGAGATGTGTGGGGTGGAATTGTGAGCATAACAATCCCCTTTCTCTTTGCTTAAATCAAGTAGTAGCACTATGAGATGGTCAGAGGAGCACTTGGTATGCTGAACCAGATGTTCAAAGAACTCTGCAAAAGTGTCTTCACTTATCCAACCACTGGTTCAATTTACCCCACATCATCTGGCTCACTTTGCCCCATAGCCAACATTTTGGTAAAAATGGCCTAGCTTAGCAATTCAGGCTAACTTTTAGCTTGATGATTCACATGGTTTTATATGTTGAAAAATCACCTAAATGTACCATACACAACTTTAGACCTAGATAAATTTGCTTTGGCACAACAGCGAGTATACCTGAAATGCAGAAAATCAACTTTAACAAGCAAATAAGTGTTTTTGTGGACAACGATACAAAACACTACAGACAATTCACAAAAGCAGCGCTGACCAATATACATCCTGTATATTTTACAGTACATGTTCAAAAAGGTAGGAATTTACACTTAATATAATAGCAGTAGTTATACAGTATGAGGTATATTAATGAATTGTACAAAACAGCAATTGACAATGTTCAAGACAACACAAAATGTAAACAATTGTTAAGCCTTAAAATTAGAAAAAAATTAGGGTTAACCAAAAACATTTTATAAAAACCTACAAATACAACTAATCAACAGACAGATGAGACAGAGATCAACTTGGACCAGGATGATGAGAAGAGTATGAAGAAGGAAAGGAACTGCTCATGATTTACATCATCTTATACCCTGGGTTGTGTTTGTCTGCCAGTAGAACTGACTCCCTTCTATATATTGACAATGTAACTACCGACAAATGCAGCACGGTGAATCCTGAGGTGTATAGGGTTGTATATCTGCTTAGATGCAGCTACACCGCAGATGGATGTGTAATGACCCGAAGCATAGGCCTACCTCACCTGACATTAATGCAAGTGAAAAAGCAGCACCTGGTCATGTCATTGGGTTCCATACTACAGTTAGCGACTGCAAAGGATTTACTAAGTATTAAAACAATATATTTTTATGATCATGTTAGTTTGTCCAATTTTAGGGAAAGTGAATATCCAGAGTGTGGTAAATCTTATACTCTTTACCAAATTTGGATGGAAATACTGTCTTTTGGCTCATAGTCATTATTTCATTTCATTATCTCTATATGCTGTGATAAGTTGCTTAGAATAACAGCAACTTTGTCACTGTCCAAATATTTATGGACTTGACTGCAAGTTATATTGAAGCAGAAAAGAATCAAACTAATCATGTTAATTTCTTTCATATTCAATTGAGTTTCTCTGTAGACTGTTGTTTAACCCAGGATAAAGACAGTTCATTTGTCTTTAAGACAAAAAATAGTTGATAGTGTGATTATGTTTTAAGGTGTTCCTGATGTTCTTGTAACCCTGGGTGACACAAAAAACAATAATTGCTTTGGAAGGGGTTATTCTCAGCTTGTGATCTTTTAAAGCCTGTTTATTATCTGAATCATCAGCATAAATGTTAGTAATGTAATATGAAATATAGTGATCGAGAGCGAGAGAGAGAAAGAAAGAACTAGCAGAGCTTCTGCCACGCACAGACACACAAGTTTAAGTTACACTTATTATTGAGTTCCTGTAGACCTTGTTCTGTTTGACTAGTCACTTGATTTGAATGGGTTTAATCCAAACCTTAATAATTAAAAATAATGCTTATAAATAAAGTTTATAAAGTTCTATTGGTGGACATTTCAGGAATATTATTTACTGGTTAATTTTTATTACTGTGGACATTTAAATTGAGATTAGACATTGAGAGCGAAAAGCTAATTGAAAGACTACATGTGTGTATAGCTTTGTATTGTACTACAGTACTTCATGCAGTAATCACAGCTCATTTGGTCCTGCTATCACAGAAGGGTGAAAGAGAATGAAAGGTGTTAATATAAATGAAAGGTAAAAGGACTAAAACTTTTGCACAAGATCGAAAGGTCTCTTTTATTTGTATGTATTAACTGTTGTTGGGTTCTGGAGTCATGAATGCGATGTCGGCAAGCATAGAAACACATGAGATCACAAAGAGAGCTTGACATATGCTAGTCAAGGAGTTCTACAAACGTCAGAATGTAAATACTAGTGCTCATTATTAGACTTGCATTAATTTGGCAGAGGCCCTTATCCAGAGAGTACTATATTTATCATATTCATATAACTGAATAGTTGGGGGTGTTGCTCAAGGTTCCAGCATTGTCAGCTTTGGGATTTCAGCCCTTCAATCATTAATCCAACACCTTATCCTGTCAGGAAAACAGACTCTTAAAAGTGGATGCAAGTTCAGGTTTGTTTATCAGGAACAGGTCAATATATTAAGAACAGCTCATGTGGAATATTCAATATAACTTAAGGCAGGGTCAGTACAGGCACAGGTCAGTCGATTAGCTAAACGGGTCAATATGGGCTAGAAAAAATTGTGATTAAAGGCTTGGTAACATTACAGACACAAAAGAACTGAGCAATTAATTTGGAAAATACATACTGAAACAGAGCTTCCTCACTAATTAAAAACAGGTCAAAACAATTTGAAGGAAAGTCACTGGGAAAGAGGAAGTGCAGATGGTTTCTGGGAAGGTGAGTTTGGTGTGGTCATGTTAATAGGCTGTGTTGTGGAGTGGGAAACTCAAACATGACTCAGTGCAGGGGCTTATGGGAAATGGTACCAGACAGTTGTTATCAGATAGCAATTTTGTTTTAGACTTTCTATGATGGAAAGCACTCCACTGTGCTTCCCTGTGATCTTAAAAATGTTACAATGATGATGGATCCCTTTTTGGTACCATATCATATCCTATAATTTCTTAAAAAAAGTAAGAAAGGTCCTTAAGTCAGAAATAAAACATTATGGTATGTGCTGTTATAGGAAATTGATCAACAATTGTACTGTGTGATGCAAAATAGTTACGACCATGAAGCTGAAGAGTTTTTTTTTAACAGCAATGATTCATTACATTTATACCTCAGCAAGAACATCACATCTGTGACAGTTATTTATTATCAGTTACAATATAGCAGCTATAGTCATTAATCACCAGCCATTCTTGTTTCGTTACGCAAATATATGTAAGCAGAAATTTGAATCGAATTGACTGGAATTTTGCATTTGTGAAGTCTGTTCTAAAGACTCCTCAATGCTGTGACACTGGAGACTTTTTGGATTTCTATAAATGTTAATCAGCTCCTTATTCTATGTTTTTCTGTCTTAAATAATAGCACGGTTTTGAAGAAGTTTACTATTAAATTATTAATTATGTGGAATATCTTAAATTGACATTTCCTGTGAATAATCCTGTTTGTCAAGTCAGAGACGCCGATAGAAACTGAATCAACACCTTCTGATCAATCTGGAATCAGGAACAACATCAGGAATTTTAAATATACTTTATATTTAAAAAATGAAACAAAGAATTAAGAAAAATTTTTTTTTTCCAGTTTCAAATAATAACCATAAAAATGTAGCTTAAAGGTTAAAATAATTTTTCAAAATAAGTATTAATATGGAGTCCGTGTTCTAGAACTCATGTGAAAGCATGACTTCTCCACAGACAGAAATGTTGTAAGTAGAAGATAAACAAATCAGTTCAAAGCAGAAAAGCAGCTCGATCAGATACAGCATAACGCTCGCCTCGGCCCTGATCTGTCACCCAAACAGTGCTAGACTAATAACAGCATGCTAATTGCAGTCTGCTGTCCTGGACAGGCGGACAAAGAGAAGATCTGACATGAGGAGCCGAGCTATGCTTCCTGAAACGCCCCAAGCATTCGGTTAAAAATAGAACGGACACATACGGCAGATACTTCTGCCTGCGAGTGAGCAGTTTGAACTGCGGATTTATTTAAAAAAAAAATATAGCTATAGAAAGAATGAACAGATAGAAGATACACAATAATCCAAGCCCAGGAACTAATTTATTTATAGTATATTTATTTTATAACCGACAGGCCAATTTTTTACAGTGTAGACCAAAAAATCCTGTTGATCTGTTAAATGAAGAAAAATTTTTAGGAATCCCATGTAGGGGTGAACGTGTTTCTGGATGTGTGTGTATGTGGGAATCGCTTTTACTTGCTTAAAAACAGTGCAGTTTTTCACGGTTTTGTTGTTGCGAATTATAAAAAAGGATATGGTGGTGCCATAAGTTATTTTTTTACACTGTTACCATAGAAACAGCAGCTCTCCCTGACTTTATCTTACTTTCTCTTGATTCTGCTGATGTGTGAAAGTGTTTTCAGGAACCTGTACAAAGTACAATTTGTATAGAAAGTGGATATGCATTCTTTATTCATAAAGTATAAAGACTAAGCTTAATAAATATATTTTACTTTTAGAAATATTGATGCTTGTCAGTCATTCCATTTGAAGCTTTTATACTCAGCATCCACTGTCTCCATGACTACAGACACTGTTTTACAATATATGTTTTTCCATGCTCTGGTGTGTGTTTGTGTGTTTGGTAGATAATGTACTGTATGTCTAAATTCTATATACAACAATTCGCTTTTTTAAACATTTTTTTTTACCTTTTTATTCCATGTCAAAGCTTTACATGAACAGACAATGAAACACCTCCTTCATTGCAGAGCAAATTAATCAGAGACAAAGAAAAAGTCAGTAAACTAAACACTAGGGATGAAGAAAGTGAGGGATGAAGAAAGTGATACAGATAAGAAGAGACAGGAACAGTTCATATGTGTGTTTAAAACAAGGAATTTCACAGAAGTGCTATTCTTCACAAGAATTAACCAATCCTAAAGAGAGCCTGCCTTTATTATACACACTCCCTCTGGTGGATGGAAAACCCATGGAAAAAATCTCTAAATTTCTAGCATAAATTTTAAATCAAAATGTTGTTGAATAAAACCTACATTTAATCAGTTATGTCAAAAAGACATGTATATGAAATACACAAGCCATGCACTTTTATTAGGAACATTACACTAATACTGGGTAGGGCTTCTAATAAAGCTTAAATTTTTTGTCACATGGATTCCACAAGATGTTGGAAACATTCCTTTGAGATTCTAGTCCATTGGATCAGACACTTTCTGTAATTCAGATCCACTTTCTGATTCAGATAGTGACACGGAAGGCCACTGAAGAACACCAAACTCATGTCATGCTCATGAAACCAGTTAGAGGTGACATTTGAGTGACATGGTTTATTATCATGCTGGAATTAGCCATTAGATGGGGAAACTGTGACCATGGAGGGATGCTCATGTATGTGTATGTGTATGTGTGTATATATATATATATATATATATATATATATATATATATATATATATATATATATATATATATATATATATATATATATATATATACACACACACACATACATTACTTGCATTAAATACACTGAGAATAAATAATAGCAATTGCTTTCTCTATCTTTCTCTCTCTATGTCTCCAGGAAGAGGTGAAATGACAGAAGTGCAGCCGGTGTTGGACTTTGCCTCGTCAGGAAGGTCTGGACGACGTAATGCTCTGCCTGACGTTTTAGGCTCGCCAGCAGGGGTCAACCCATCTGACCTGCCTCTGAAATTGACTGACCTGTCTCTCACAGGTCAGTCTGAAGAGAAGTGTGTATGAGTGAGAGTGAGAGATTTGGCAGAATTTTTTTTCCAAAGAGCCTTCCTGAAGCTCTGTCTTTTTCTAAATTCAATTCCTATAAAGTCTACAAAATTAAAATGATGACAAAGTGTGTGCTAATTGGCCCAAATTCAAGCACTTTGTTTGTATTAAGAATAAACTCATCACATGAAGAGTTTTCCAGCCATCATCACATACCAATTTCTCAGTTCGATTTGATGCTCCTGATTCATCTCTATTAAGCCGCCACTCAGCATGAGCAGCCATCCTCTTTAAGGATTACACACGCAAAGGGAGCCACACTACTGTCAGATAAATCTATACTGATCTCAGCCACAGTTAGATCCTTTCTAAACACTTGCTTTCAATAAACTAATTATTACACCACTCTCCAGTGCCGGCCGAAGTAGGTCTGGCTCACTCATTCACCATCATTATCTTCTTTAAGTAGTATTTTTATACTGTGGCTACCTTTCCTTCCACTTGATGCCAATTGAGGCTCTCCTCTCTACCTCCTGCTAAAATCCTCTTTTATATTCTTTCCTTCAGGAAAGAATGTAGGTTTCATTAAGGCTTATCCCAAGGACTTATCCTATCCTACCCTAAAGAATATTACTTAACCCACTATTATTGAACCCACATGTTTAGATGTTAAATCTAAATCCTCTATAGATTTTGGATAATCAGACAACTTGGTTTTAGTTTGTTAGTTCTTCTACCTTTAATACAATAAACATTAAGATGGTCTGGACCTTTTCAAATATGGGGGTAGGGTGAAACTATTATTCTTAAGGGATTGGTGCCAATGTGTCCCAACATAAAACCACTTGCCCTATCATATGGAAAACCACAAGTGTAACTCTGTGGCTGTGAGCCAAAGAATCAAAATTGGTTGTGGTCTCTGGATGGCAGTGATGAAATACTTTTTCTCCCCTGTCAATCACAACAACACTAGCCAACCATTATGTAATTTTTACTCTCCCCAACTGGTAACTGTCATATAATAGGGGAGAGCTGGCTGATTGGTGGGTATTTGCAGGTGAGAAAAATGATTAAGGGATTTTTGCCACACTATAAATTCTATACACTGTAAATTCTGTTTCTATTCAAAATAACATTGATGTAACGTAATATATAAGAATTTAACTCTTTGTCTCTCTCTCTCTGTGTCTCTCTCTCTTTCTGCAGATGGACCAGGAGTTCAGTCACCAACTTCTCAGGAGGCCTGTCTACCTTCAGAGAGCTCAGAGGGAAAGGATGAATCCTAACTTCCCAGTCTCCACTATGAGAAGTCCTACAGTAACAGGAAAAGAAAGAGAAGTAGGAAAAGAAAAGACAGTGGAACAGTGAGGCAGGAAGAAATTGGGAGACATTTTGGAGGTGCAGTAGCATGGTAGCTGTGCTACAGAGATTGGGTCTGTGTGTCCTCATGTGTCTACAGAAATAATATTTGGGAAAGTTCATGAAAGTACCAATGCAGAGGTATCTATAGGACAGTATGGGAAGGGGGTCTTTTATGTGTGTGACGGAAAATCAAGGAGAAGACTTTTCTTATTAGGATTAATAGATGGAAACCTCCGAATACTGTCAGTATCCCTAGTACACTGGCAAACTGAGGTCTTTTTATCTTTGCCAAATCAGAATAGTCTTAGAAACTATGATATAGACATTTTTAATATAAGAGTCTAGAAAGACATTGGAAATAATTGTTGACTCTAGTTGAGCATTTAAACAAAGTGTACTGTAATAATTGTCTGTCATTTAGCAGTTTTGACATTCTATTATAACATTTTGGCAATGGCTAGTAGAACAGTATTAAAGCAACTGTTTGGCCAAGCACATCACAGACAGTACATGATATAATTTGGATGCTCTTACTATTGTACTATGTACTATTACTCTCACTCAATTTTTAATGTTCACGCAGAATGTGTCAGCAACTTCTCCATGTGTTACTGCTAGGCGAAAGATCTCTTTTGGCAACTCTAGCATTCGATTATCAGTTGCGAGTTCACATAACATTTGTTTTAGACAAACATACGTTGTTAGTAATTAGTAAAACTGTTTAATAATAAATAGAATAGTGCAAAAAAACTAGTCAATTACAAAAACTAGCAAATGTAAATAAAACATTGAGAACATGCAAAACAGCAGTAAATGGGCTTTGGTTTGGGGGGCAAAAAGTGAGTCATGTCACAAAACATAACATTTTAACTAGCATTTCATTCCACAATAGGTGTCTCATTACTGAAAGTCAGACCCGAGCCCAGGCATCACACCAGGCGTGTTTCACTTGATCACACTTTCTATGCACTTTTAATTTTATTTCAAATCATAATCTACATGTTACAATGAAATCTGCATATTTGTAAGATCTTTAAATCTTTGTACAGTAGTTATTTGTGTATTCGTTCATCTTAAGTAAACATTTTGTCTTGGTCAGGGTTGAAATGAATGCAGGGCCAATCCAATGAATACCAGACATAAAGTTGGAGAATTTCCACTTATACCAGTGTTACCTTGTTCAAATAAAATACACATTGAACATGATAGTTTCAGCATTACTTGAAATTAACATTAACATTAAACTTAACACTTTTAATTTTCTGAGTATGTTGCTGTTTATAGATACATGATTTTGGAGCTTAAAGATCTGGACTCGAATTCAGGAGGCATTTAGTCATTCACTGATTTTGCAGCCTGTTCTCATGTTGGTCTTTCTATTTGTAACAATAATTTGCTTTTGGGTCAGGTTTTTCAGCTTGGCATTCCTGTCTGAACCCTTTAAAGCAACACTTGAAAGGTCAGGATATGGCATAGAATGAAAATATAACTAGATGCAGGTTCAGTTCTGCTCAACTAAAGCAATGTTTTATACCTTTAATTAATTTGACATAGTTCTGTCTTTGTTTTAAATAAAACAAACAACAACAAAAAATATAAAAGCAACAATGAATTGATTTATATAAAAGTCCTCACACAATTATACCAACCTCCTGATGGTGGCAGTGACAATAAAATCCTACATTTCTGTTCTTAACACTAAGAAAAATGGTAGGATTAAGTTTTGAAAGTCTTTCGTTTGATGAGTACATAAAATAATGTTTAGATGAGAGTACATAAATAAATAATTCAAAGACACAAGGAATCTTGCAAAATTGATTTTGAAATTGCAAGAAATCATGAAATTTACTGTATTCTGTGTGGAGTGGGAATCATTTTTAGGTAACAAGTCCAACAATAACAAGTCTACGTTGAAGAATTTAGGAATGTGTCAAGTCATACATCTGATCTAGATAACTCAGTAATCCACACATGAGGAACACACATCTGATTATGCCTTGATTCCATTATAAAATGCACAAAAATTCTAATTTATTTTCATATTAATTGAAAATTGGATCCTTTTGTAATCCGATCAGTTATCAGTTACCTTTATAATAATGTGGACTGTTTATACAAATGAAAACTGGTAAATAAAAATAAATTAATAAAATAATTGTTACAAAATAATTGCTTGACTGGAAAATATTTCCTTGTGTTATTATTTTGTTATTAGCTATATTTTGTTATTAGCTATAAATTCCCTTCTTTACTCCCTTGTAGATCAATGCGAATGTAGAAACCGATTTTCTGAACAAACAGGGCACTTCAGTAATGATGCACAATATCACCTCTACACCTTACATTACTGTACGAAAATCCACTTAAATACTAAATAGCTAAATACTTAAAATTAATATTTAAGATGCAATTTTATTGATTATAGCAATGCATAAGTCTCTGCATTTAACTGATTGATTTAACTGAGTTTACCTCCAGTCTTTACAGGGAAGGGGTGCTGGGACTGTATTAAAACATTCATGCTGGTTTGGGTTTTGCACAAAACAATGTGCTTTGCCTGGATTTTTTTAACTAATAAGAAATGTCCCCCTTTCTGAACACTAGATGGAGACTTATCCTCTCAAGAAACCAGCAAACCAGACAATGCTGGCATTGTCATATGACCTACAACATCACAATAACCATTAAAACAACTGTGTTTTTTTGTTTGTTTGTTTTAAACTTTCAATAGGTTAACAATTTACTCAGCTGCCACAATCAAAATTAATTTCTGAGGAAATATTTTTTTAACTGAAAGGTGAACGATCGGCTCTAACAAGGACAGTAGCTCTTATTTGTTGAGCTTCTTTGATAAATTACATTAAAAAATAAAGCCCGATTACAGGATTTCTAAAAGCCAAATGAAACCAAATTAAAATAAAATTTAAAAAAAAATGAAACCTATATTATAGACTTCTTTAGTAATTTCAAGCTCTAGGTTTTCATATTCTACTTGCAATAGTTGAAACTAACAATTAGCAAAATTATCTTCAAAAGTAACAAGACTTGAATCTTGAAGTTGGCTAGAAAATTTGAAAAAAGTCTAGGAATAGGTATAAGGCGATCCTTAAAATTATTTTTGTTTGCCGTAACCCGACCGACCCTGTCAATTTAGGACCGACTCAAATTTATTTATTTTTTTGGCTTTAAGTCCGAACGACTTGCCGGTTGTAAATTTGCGTTAAGACCGACCAATTTTTTTTTACTCAACTAATACAAAAGCAATAAATATTATTATTATTAATTAATATTACTTATATTTTAGTAAGTATTGTAAATATATAAATTGCCTAGGTCTACATACAAATGAAGGCTACGTTCTTTCTTTGAATTAAAAACCCATGACGTCATCTATGTTTACACTATTGGTTAACGGATGTCACACTATGGCCTGTGCGTTCGCTTCGTCTCATATTCTCATTCACTGTCAGAGTCAACGGTTCGCGCTTGGTAATGATGGCTGCGGCTGCAGTAAACAAAATGTTTGCAGTCATCGTTCAAAATCATACGGGTTCGGGCACCATAATTCATCTAAAAATTCATTAAAACAGCTCGACACCGCTTTAACTTGGCACGAAGGTCTGGAAAAACTGTGCCCAGATCTTTTCCCATCCCTTCTCCCGTCTAGTCTAACCATGACCGTGTCAACTAACTTGAAGGAAACCACTAAAATTAGCTATTTTTTTTCTTCAAATGAATGCACCTGAAATTCATGCAATAAACATGTTTTTGACAAAGATTTCAATTTGTTTGTGGTCTATATAACCTGCATCAAAATAAGGTTTGCAATGATGTGTCCGAAGGCACGAGTTGAAGACCCAGTCAGTAACGTCACGATATGTTAATTTGTTTAAATTCATACTTACGTAATCACCATCGCCAAAATTGTACTTTTATTTTTTTTACATTGAAACGTGAAAAAAATATAGATCTACCTACCTAAAAGAATGATATATTTTACTTGCTAAGATGTCGTTGCAGTGGATGAAATTATGAGGAAACCTGTCCTGTTATGAGGAAATCCTATTCTAAAAGTCAAAAAGACTAAAAATGAATGATACCTTAAATTTCATGATGTAAAGCATCATATATGCCAAACCTGTACGGATTAAGCTGTAGTAGTATATTTTGGTGAATTTAGTAACAAGATCAGTAAGGTGTACTTTATTGCTGTAAGCATTTAAATGATATAATTATATTGGCTGTTAAGTCAAGAAAAATGTTTTGGTACAACAGTGTTGCTTACATAATTTTTTTTTGTTGAGAAAGTCTGCGCTAATGATGAAGAATAACATGCGAGTTGTTCAGGGTGGATTTTTCTGTTAACATGTGTTTTAAGTTATTACTTCCTTGGACTGTAAAATGGAAACCATTACTTAATTTATTCCATGAAACATAAAGTCCAGCAGTGCTGTAGTATGGCATATGAAGCAGAAAAGGCAAGTCAAAGAGGAAATAAGTGTCCAAGAAACATTGTCTCTTCTACTTGTTTTAAAGGACAGGATAATTTCAAGGAGTGTGCATAGACATGTTTACAACCTTTGACTTATTATTATTTATTATTAATTACTATTATTTACACTTCGTTGATCTTTCTAATACACACACACTTGTGCGCACACACAAACATACATACATATATGTATATATACTGAGGCATAGACTCCACTAGACCCTGAAGGTGTGCTGTGGTATCTGGCACCAAGATGTTAGAAGCAGATCCTTCATATCCAATTAAAGTATTGGAACAGTTTGTTAAGAACATCCCAAGGATGCACGATTAAATTGAGATCTGGGGAATTTGGAGGTCAAGTCAACACCTCAAACTTGTGTTCCTCAAACCAGTCCTGAATCATATTTGCTTTGTGGCAAGTTGCATTATCCTACTGAAAGAGGCCACAGCCTTCATGGAATACCATTTCCAAGAAAGGGTGTAGGTGGTCTGCAACAATGCTTACAGTAGGCATGACTGGACCCAAGGTTTCCTAGCAGAACATTGCCCAAAGCATCACACTGCCTTGGCAGCTTGCCTTCTTCCACAGGGCATCCTGGTGCCATAACACACACACCTGGCCATCCAGGTGATGTAAAAGAAAACATGATTCATCAGAGCAGGCCACCTTCTTCCATTGCTCCGTGGTCCAGTTCTAATGCTCACACTACCAATGTTGGAGCTTTTGCGTGGACAGGTGTCGGCATGGCCACCCTGACTGGACTATGCAGCCCCATATGCAACATACTTAAAATTAAGAGCAAGCATATGAAAAAGGAAACCCATTGGTAACCTCCTTTAACCACAAAGACACAAAGAAATCTGTAAATCTGGTATATTGATCATATTATTGTGATATCAACAGGACTGGTGAAGCTTAATTTGAGGCATTTAACACACTGTATTTTCTCCATCCTATCCTCCCCACTCTTCGAATAATCATCCTTTTGTTTTCCTCTAAGTGCTACACCGTGTTGCTGATGACATCATTGTCTCAGTGGTATGATGTGGTGGTAGCGCAGTCTGATTCAGCACGTGGTAGAAGAAACATCGCTTATCGTCTATTACATCCTGCATTGTTCTGATTGCTCTTACAGCCTGAGAGTACATCAGGAATATCGAATTATCTGGTATTCAAACCTTAAAGAAGGTTAGGAGAGACACGGCATGAACGATATTAGATCAAGCAGAGGTCACATCAATACCAACACATTTGCAATAAGCACAGGGTTTTACATTGTCTATTATAATCCCACAAGATTAAAAAAAAACACTCTTGTGCATTACTGTCAACAAAACAATTACAATACCTGCATGGCTTGATAATAATGAGCAAACATTGCATCTCTATGGTTAAGTGTGATTATTCTTAAACAGAAACATTACATGCAAACTTGTCAAGATAATGAAATAAATTAAGGATTGAAATTATTATCAAAAAAAATATGTTTCTGGCCTCTGAATCTTCACTTTTGAGAACTGTAAAAGTATGAAAGCCGATTCAAGGACATTTGCATTATAAACTCATAATAGCACAATGCTGATGTTAATCTTTTAACTATATTTCCTTTTTCTAGGCCAGACAGGAATAACACCCTATTGTGCATCCACTGAGTTCTTCTATGCTTGAAATATAAGATCTCAAAAAGTTTCCTCTGTTGGAACTTGTTAGTGAGATGCTCTAAGGCAGAGCCATTATCTGTGGCCTGTGTGTGCAAAAGAGGAATCTATCTCTCAGAGAGAGAGAGAGAGAGAGAGAGAGAGAGAGAGAGAGAGAGAGAGAGAGAGAGAGAGAGAGAGAGAGAGAGAGAGAATATTAGCGCTACATTATAAAAAAAATAGACATAACTCTTCCTTGCTTTTGCACTATACACCTATACTGTATATACACATATAGACATCATCTGAATACCCAAGCATGTGAACTGTAAAAGTTGAACAATATTTTAAAGATTTATTTTCATATATACAAAAGAGTACCAAAATACACTGCCTGCATACTGCTACTGTACAAATCATTCATTAGTGTAAAAGTCAAAGTAGTTAGTGATAGAGAACTTCTTAATTTGTTTTTACAAATAACTTAAAAACAATTGAGACAATTTATCTAAAAAATATATATTAATAAAATGTATTATAAAATGTATACTTTTATTTTTATACCCATTCATTTTTTGAACAGTTGTCTTAACTAAGCAAGTGAGTTGGACAGAAGCAAACAACACATCCATTATCAACCATATACATTTGCTGCTAGCTTGATGGTTAGAGTGTCACCATTAACTTTTATTATAAAAACTATTAAAACTCTGTTCTTGTCAGGACATTTTCCTTCTTCATGTAACATACATGTAACATGACCAACTTCTACCTTTCAGCTGTAGAGAGTCTGTTGACCTTCTGCTGCACTGTGTGGTTCTCCAGCAGCACAGAACAGAACAGCAAGGACCTGCAGAAGGTAGTAAAGGCAGCTGAGCATGTCATAGGTACATCACTGTCCAAACTCAATGACATCTACAGTGGCCGACTTTAAAGGAAGGCCAAGTGCATCTCAAAAGACCCCAGACAACGTGGACTTCATCTGTTCTCCCCTTTACTGTCTGGAAGGAGATACAGTGTAATAAGCTTTAAAACAAACAGACTGAAAAATAAATTATTTTCCCTGGGACAGTCAAATGCTTAAATGCATCAGGACTCCTGCGATAAACCAATACATAGCCCCTACCCTAATTAGGCGCAATAATACTCTACATACTAGTCAATTCAAGAAGCTTTTTTTGTCATTTCAACCATATATAGCTGTTGCAATGCACAGTGAAATGAGACCACGTTTCTCCAGGACCACGGTGCTACATAAAACAAAGACAGAGCTAAGGACTTAGTTAGTCCTAGATACATAAAATGCATCTGTGCAACCTGGTGCAAAGACAAAAAGATAGAAAGACAGTGCAGGACAAAAGACAAAAACTGCAGTACTACTCCACTAGCATTACACACACATACATTATATTTACATATACATTACATCATTATATATATATATATATATATATATATATATATATATATATATATATATATATATATATATATATATATAAATCTCTATGGTTAAGTGTGATTATTCTTAAACAGAAACATTACATGCAAACTTGTGTGTGTGTGTGTGTGTGTGTGTGTGTGTGTGTGTGTGTCCTGTATATGTTGCTGTTTAAAAATCTGTTTATAAGTTTACTTGCTGTTCGCTGCTTTAGTTGCAGAGCTTGTAAAAGGGTTTTTCATTGTCTTTAAACAATGAAAATAAATACCAATTATATTAAATACTGCGATATGCAAATGAGCAATACGAATGACCGAATAAACAACTTTTCTTCCATGACGTCACTCGTATAATTTGTATTGATTTATTATTTTATTCATTTTAAGACGTGAATTTGCTACCTTCCCCTAAAACAGTCAACAATGCATGAAAAACCGGTCTCGCTTTGGTGGTTATTTTTGTTCTTGTCTAAGCACGTCGTGAGGAGCTGAAGAACTACACTTACCAAAAGCCCGAGGCGTCAACAAGAAGTAGCCAATAGGAGAAAACATCTGGTGTGACGACATTCGATTTGGACTTCTTATGCGCGAACTAACATTACACGCTGCAAGAAGTGTGTGCGAGAGGCGGATCAGGTGAGTGCTCCTGTGTACAAAAATGTTTGTGCATTTATTAATTTTATTTTAAACATGCAAAATCTTGCTGAGGTTTGTTTATCATTAATATATTTTTTGCATAGTTAAGTTAAAGCACTTATACACCATTACACAGATTTGGTCTACATTATAGTTTGCTTGGTGGGTTCCAATGGGTTTAGATGCAAAAGATCAAAGGCTATTTATTATTCTATTCAGCACGAGGTTGACCCACTTGGGGGTATTGATGATGGGGGCTTGAGTGAGTGAGGCGGAGTTGGAGCACGCGCCACCGCCTGTTTGTCTTTGTTTGCAGCTGCTCTCCATGTGGACCTTTTTTCCTGGTGGTGTTTGTGTGTTTCACACTTCACGGCTAATGCACTGTGGGCTCATTAGATCAAAAACAAAAAACGCCGTGCGAAGGAAATTATGTGCATGCAACTTAAGACTCTATTCCATCAAACGAAAAAACAAACAAACAAACCAAAAAAAAGCGCATGGCGCGCGCGCTCTTTACTCCACTTTGTTTTGGGGTGTGTGACGTCGTGGGCGGAAGAGAACTTGCACGAGCGCGCCTTTTCACTCTCGGGGACGGCGCGAGCGGTTTTTTTTTTTATTTATTTGCCTCACCTCACAGGATGCGCGCCAAATTTTCAGTGCAGCTCAAGTGTCTCTCTTTCTCACATTTATGTAAGCTTAAATTCATGAACCACTTGCACGTATGCCACAAACACTTGCATGATTTCCTTATTTGTCCAAATAGACTCTATCAACTTCTTATTTTCCCCCTCAGGTGCTCGAATCATCTAAGCCATCTTCTGGTACAATGGCCTCTAGTGGTAAGCAAACGGATTACACTTGGACGTGTTTTTACTTTACCTCATTATTTTGCATTCTTTTAGAGAATAAAGAAGTTTTGGCATTTCTTTCCTTTTCCTTTATTCTTTGCTTTTAGATATTAAAGTGAAGGAGCTGGACAAGCGTGCCTCAGGCCAGGCCTTTGAGGTCATTTTGGGCACTGCTGCCCCAGAAGTGAAAGCAGACTTCCCTCTGTCTCCTCAGAAGAAAAAGGACTGCTCACTGGAGGAAATCCAGAAGAAACTGGAAGCAGCTGAGGAAAGGCGCAAGGTATGTCTCAGACACCGACATCTGATGGTGGCTCTGAAGAAGCCGAACGTCTTCCAGGATCATAGAATATATGCTGTTCAGTTACTCTGCTAAATCCAGGGGTCAGGATAAACATGTTCTTTGTGCATAATGATGATTTATTGGAGTGGAAATGGTAGAGGATGTGAAGGATGTATTTATTTTTATTAACGATTGTTTTCGTTTTTGCGTCAACTTAATCCAGTTCAACTGTGGATTTGTGACTGACTCTAGTCTTGTGAGCCAGTAGAAAGCACTGGATAATGATTGGTAGTTCACGCAATCCAGAATAAACATTCTTTTGATTTAACAACTCAAATATAGCAAATGTTTCAATGTATGTTAGTCCATATGTATGTAGCCTTTAAAAATTGTTATATATATTGTCTTTTGTACATTTATAAGAAAATGCTGCTTGTTCAATAATTACAGTGAGTTTTCAGTTGTGTGAGTGGGTTGGGTTTTTATTTATTTATTTGTTTATTTATTTATTAACTATTTAAAATAGTTTCTTTTTTCCCGGGGCAGGGGGCTTTCAGATTTGATTTTTGCTTCATGTCAGTACATTACACCTGTAGTGTAATTAGTGGCGGAACTAGTTTTATACAGGGGGTGGCCAAGGCAACTTTAGGGAGTCCACCGACTATGACACAATTTACCCTAACAGGGAGCGTGCATGAATCCCATAATTGCTCATTAGAGGTAGAATCTATCTCTCATAATCTATTTTATAATTTATAAACGTCAAACGAAGACTTCTTTTGATAGGTGAAATGAGATGTCAATCAGCATCAAACTTCCAATGCTATCAAATAAAAATTCAGGGTGGCACGTCGGGTGGCCACTCAGATGTCAGGGGTGTTCAGTGCCACCCCGGACATCCCTCTGGCTTTACCACTGAGTGTAATGATATCCTTCATGACATTCTACTGTTATATGGACATGCAGCTAGAGAAAGTAATTTAGTAAAAAGTTTATAATAAGCTCATTCTCTTAGCTGGCTGCTTATAAATCCTAAATCCACACATTTCTACAGTTTGCACAGATGTGCAGTATATGTAGATGCCTGATCATGACACATATCAGCAGACTCCTTAATGGCCATGGTTCTGGGATGGGCTATTCAATAATACTTTTAGCCATGTAATATATGCTGGTGTTTGTTCTGCTAGCACCTAGTTGGTGTGTTTGTAATTTTCTGATAGTCAGTTGTTCTGGGTAGAAAGTGATCCATGTACAATTGGGAAACTTGGCAGACTATCTGCTGTATCTTGCAGATCAACAAATAATCATGAATAATTTTGACTTCAGGCTTAGTATGTACCACAAGTAGACTCATCTTTTGAGCAAACTGAGCACTGCCCATCTGAACATTCATTCATTATCTACTGCTTATCTGAACTTCTCGGGTCACGGGGAGCCTGTGCCTATCTCAGGCGTCATTGGGCATCAAGGCAGGATACACACTGGACGGAGTGCCAACCCATCGCAGGGCGCGCACAAACACACACTCATTCACTCACACACTACGAACAATTTTCCAGAGATGCCAATCAACCTACCATGCATGTCTTTGGAGTGGGGGAGGAAACCCAGAGGAAACCCCCGAAGCATGGGGAGAACATGCAAACTCTACACACACAAGGCAGAGGTGGGAATCGAACCCTCGAGGTGCGAGGCAAACGTGCTAACCACTAAGCCACCGAGCCCCCCCGAACATGTCTTAACACAAACTCTAGGTCTGTTTTATGTTCTAATTATTGGATTACTTCCTGCAGTCCTATGAAGCTGGAGTTCTGAAGCACTTGGCTGAAAAGCGTGAGCATGAAAAGGAGGTGCAGCAGAAAGCAGTGGAGGAAAAAAACAATTTCAGCAAGATGACCGAGGAGAAACTGAATCAGAAAATGGAAGCCAGTAAAGAGAACCGTACAGCAATAATGGCAGCCATGACTGAGAAGTTTAAAGAGAAGGTACAACTTAGTCCACCTGTTTTTGCTTTAGACTTGAATGTTCCAGGCTTTATTTGATTTATTTCTGTTTTTAGGATAAGAAGCTGGAAGAGGTCCGGAAAAATAAGAACAAGGAAGCAGAGATTTGACCTGTTCAACTGCAGGAGTGGTGGGATTAAATGGGTGTTTGACAAGGGGTTCTTTTCTCTCTCTCTCTTTTTAAAATGCATCCAAAGATTTTTCATTTGTGTGTAAATGTAGGAAACCTGAATCCTTTACTTCTTTCACCTTTACTTTCTGGCGTTTAGTTTTTAGAGTGCGATGCCTTTTTTTTTTTTTTCTTTTTTTTTTTTTTCTTTTCTTGTACATGTGACTTTTAGTCATTGACACTGAGCTGTGTTGGCTATTCTCTAATGCCTTTTCAAATATTGGCAGTAGTCTTGGCGTTTAAAAGGAAGCATGTTACTATTACATTATGGTCCTTAGTTTGTTTTAATGTATTAATGTAGCCTGCACTCTTGTCCGTTCAATCTGTTACTGCACTTATGAAATGTAGGGTGGTTTTTAAAACCCTTCATCAGTGGCCAGTTTTGCTTTTCCTGCTTTAAAGATGACCAAGGGCTAATTTTGAATATGCACAGGACGGTTTCATGTACATTAGTGTAGCCAGTTTGGCTTGGAGGGTTTCAACTCTACTGTACATTTAAAATGGAAAGAAACAAATACCTTTTGGCTGTTATGTTTACCAGTGAAATAATAAAACATTTCAATACAAAACTGTTAGCACTGGACTTTATTAATGATAAAGACATTTAATTCTTTCAAGCCTTTCTCAGGAATTAATAGAAATTTTGAAATCAAGGTTTCCTTGTTGTTTAATGCACTGTCTTAGTACTATCTATTCAGTGGACCCAAATCCAAGTTATGTTCTACATGTTGTAATTTTTAGTTTGTATGGTCCAGCGTTGGTTGCCACAGCTACAAAAATAAATTTAAGAAATTCACATTGCAGCTATGCTATGCTGCAGGAAACAAAAACTATCACATAAAACTAGCCCCTCATATTCTAATGTTTTAACTAGGCTTTAAATATAATTCAAAGTCTTTTAACAAGGAGGTTAATTTTAAATACTATTTTAATGCCATTGTTCAGTGGTGTTTAAATTTTATTAGGAATTCAATGATGTGCATGCATGTCTCTCTACACATGCATACTTGAAATACTTTTTGTAAAAGTGCAATAGTCTGATTTGAAGCACATGGTATAAAAGCATCCAGATACAGCTCAAGAACTTAAGATAATATTCAAACAAAATCAGAATGAGGGGGAAAACTGTGATCTTGGGTGACTTTGGCTGGGGTGCGGTTATTGGTAACAAGGCCAGACTTGAACACAACACCTTAAAGTGTGAACTGTATCAATATTAAAGCTTTTAACTTCATGTTTTGCACTGCTCTGCTGGCTGATCTGGATAATCACATGAATGGGCAGGTGTTCTAGGTTCCTAATAAAGAGTCCAGGTTTAATATTTGCATTCTAAATGAACTCCTAAAGGACAGGCAGCTTTAAATGTATTTGTCTCCCTCTAGTGGTAAGGCACTCCCACTCCTAAGCCTTACAGCTTAGTCTCAACTTTACCCTTAAGTCCATGTTGATTCCGTTCAAAATGGTTCTTTTATCCATATGGTTCTCCAAAAACACACACTGAAGGTGCTTACAAGATGCAGAAGCATAACATTTTAACTATTGTCAATAGTTAAATTGTTTACCATTTTAAAAAAACATCTAAAATTTTGTAGTTATCCACTAGATCACCTTTTTTACTCGTATCAGACAGAAGGAGGCAATCATTTAATGCCTCCTGGGCCTATGTGCCAATATCTCGGTCATGTCTTTACCTGACCAAGTGTGACTGTATTTATAATAAAAAACAAATAGGTCTAAAAAAAAAAAAAAAAGAAATTTGAAAATAAAATTTAAATGAAACAAAATGAAAGTAGCTGAACATTTGACCTGAAAAGAAATAGAGAATATATAAAAATGCGGCATTTGAAAATGGTACAATAACGGGTAACGTACGGACGCAGCTCTTGAAGTGTTGTGTTGAAACATGGTACAGAATAAAGGCCCGATCATTCCATTTATATCAGAACTGACAATAAAACTCCCACGGTGTGACTTGAAATAGACAGGAGATATGTGCCAGTTTACATTTTTGTGGCTTTTGATGAAATGGCATCTGAGCCAAACAGAACCAGGTTGTGTCTGAAAACTGGATTTGATTTTGCAGATTTTTTGGCATAAACAGATGATCAGTATGCCATTGTAGTTATTAGTCATTCTGTAGTAGTGTAGTACACCTGCTGCTGCCACTTTGGGTGGTGTTTCAACATTGGTAGAAGCTGCTCAGTTGCTGTCATCGAATGATTTTTATTTTATAATTAAACAAACTATTTTTCTCAAAATGTTAATATCTGAGGCTAGCTAAACAGCATTTTTTGTGCAATGTATACTGACTACTAACCTAAAGAATTTAATGACATGTATTACAACAGTAACCTCTTTAACTGGGCTAAGGTGTTTTTGTAATACCCAATAAAGTTAGTGAGACTTTCTGGTGTATAAACAGCCACGGTATCCAAGGTAATGTCAGCATATCACCACGAAGGACAAACCACATCCAAAAGGAACAACTGTCCATACAAGAGGAGGCTGTCTGAAAGGCATTTCTGAGTACTTTCCCAGATTGTATCCTAAAAAGATAAAACCACAGCTACCCAACTTACTGCAGAATTAAATGGCCAGCTCGGCTCTCCGGGAGCTCCACAATATTCAATATTCATGGTCAGGCTGCAATAGACAAACCTTTGGTCACTCATGCCAATGCCAAATGTCAGTTTCAATGATGCCTGCAGAGGAAATCTTGGGCTATAGACAATGTGAAATGTATTATTCTCTGATGAGTCCATGTCCATGATGTACCCTGAAGATGGTGCCATACATTGGGATGATAATGCATCAAAACATGGCAATACTGTTGACAGAGTGGTCTGATGAACATGAACAGTCACCAGATTTGAATATCACTGAGCCATTTTTGGGAGTTTTCCTCCAAAAGCTTCGGGTAGTAACGTGTTTACTATTCTGTAAAAGAAATGGCTCCCTGTGCACTGTGCAGAATTTATATTTGTCATTACCAAGACAAACTGATGTTGATGTAAACTAATAATTTATTTTGGTTTAAAAGCAGATGATTCAATTTTAAACCCTGTACAAGAGTGAAGTGTTATGATATTGTAATGTAGGTCAGAGCTGTAGAAAGCTGTATTCATTAGAGCTGACGACTATAGGGATCATTAATGGCTTAGGTAGGTGTCATATATTCTTATGAACGCTATCCTTAAGTAATGTTGCCAAGACATTTAGACAAGACCACTGAAGAAAATGTCCATGGATGAATTTGCTTGCTCCAAGTATATTGACCGAGTGCTTCAGGAGCACCAGTTGAGGGCAGCATTGTACAAGACACTAAAACAAAGCAGAAGCACGTTTAGCACTAAAAAACAAATTTTTTTCATTATTTATGTTAAAAAGGCCGTGCAAAACTGGGTATAGCAAGCAGCCTGTTTGAAAATTGAAAGTATTTGATTAGATAAACTAAATGATGAAAAATGAAAGATAAAATCAGAAATGGCTAAATTGATATTTTATGCTATTAAATTGACTGCAAAATAGCAGTGTTAGAAGAGTTATGAGTTAAAGTTTGCAAGGATATCTAAAAATTATCTTTGGGTTCCTTACCTTGTGGCTTATTTTGGGGAAAATACAGGACAAAAATATTAATCTATTTAAAATTACATCTAAAACACAATACACATGCATGCATCAACTGAAGGGACCACTTTATTTGGAATATCTTTACACCAGCTCACACACTCAATTATCCAATCAGCAAATCATGTATCAGTCTCAAAGCTATTACATGAACTGCTCGCCGTTTGTAAAAATATTTCAGTTTGAGTCACTGTAGTCACCTGTCGGCTTGAATCAGTCCTCTCCTCTGAACTCTCTCACCAACAATGTGTTTCTACTCACAAGTGAAGTAGCTTTATTATTTCAGCCATATACAACTGGTCCGGTACACGCTGAAACAGGAGAGCGTTTGTCCAGGATCATGATACTATATGAAAAAGCATTGAATTACTTGAGAAAACACACAAAAATAGCAAAGGGTGTTTAATGGTGTTTAGAGAAGTGTGTTTGTGTGTCTGTGTGCATGTTGGTAACAGTCTACTCTCTGAGTATTGATGAGTCTGATAGCTTGAGGAAAGAAACTGTTCCGCAGCCTGGTTGTGAGGGCCTGAATGCTACTGTACCTTTTTCCAGACAGCAAGAGGGTGAAGAGATGTGTGAGGGGTCCATAATGCTTGTGGCTTTACAGATGCAGTATGTGGTGTCTGTGATGGAAGAGAATAGAATTGCTTTAAAATAGCCTTTATTTGTCACATATACCCTACAGCACAGTGAAATTCTTTCTTCACATATCCCAGCTTGGGGTCAGAGAACAGGTTCAGCCATGATACAACACCCTTGGAGCAGTGAGGGTTAAGGGCCTTGCTTCATGGCCCAACATTGGCAGCACTGGGGATTGAACCCCAATCAACATTCCAGAGCCTTAACAGCTTGAGATACCAATGAAGACAGACACTGATGATCTCAGCTGTCCCCACTATTCGCTGCAGGCTTTTCAAACCAGGCAGTTATGCAACTGCTTCAAATGCGCTTGATAAACCATCAGTAGAATGTGGTAAGGGTTGATGGGTCGGAGATGGGGGTAGTTTGAAGTGGGGGTGCTGTTAGAGGGGCTTATGTCAGCCTTTGCAGAAAGTAGAGACGCTGTTGGGTTTTCTTGGTTATGGGAAGGTTCTGTGCCAGGTGAACAGAAAGGAATTTGGTGATCATGACAGTGAGCTTTGTGTTCTCCTGAAATTAAGTGGCTGGCTCTACACCAGGCTTTTAGCCGTTGCACCTCCACCCTGTATGCTGACTCATCATTCCATAATCATGTCATCTGCAACTTGAAGATGTGATTCAAGCTGTGCACTGCTGTGCAGGTTTGAGTCATCCTGAACAGCAGTGGGCAAGACCACATAGCCCTGGGACCTCATTGTTCATGGTCATGGTGTAAGAGTTGCTGCTCCTGATCCAGACTGATTTGGATTTCCCTGTCAGGGTGTCCAGCAGACTTTTGTACTGGGGGAATCACGTTGTTAAATACTGAACTGAGGTCTCTGAGCAGCATTTGTATGTATGTATGTATGTGTCTTTTTAATCCAGGTCTGGTTAGAGGGTGGTGGTGATGGGAACATTTCTGTACATTTTCATTGTTTTTCTGGGATATACATCAGCTATTAATCAGTCATAATTAGCATTCATTTATACAATAGTGCCCTAGAAGACAGCTTTGATGAGCAAATCAAACAAACCCTCACACCCCAAGACAATCTTTATTTGCTCTTCTGGGGCAAAAGGAAGATTTTACTTAGTTGCCAAATTTCTCCAAATATCACCAAGGTTACTTCCCTAGTAACATAAGATAAACAAAAAAGTATGGAAATTACACAAATGAAAAAACACATTATGAAATTAATTTAGTTTAAACATTGCAAATAGGCTACAGAACAGACAGGGGTTTTAATATGTCAGCAGCTTGTTGCCATTTTGATTTCTTTTTTGTTTTTGTTTGTGTGTTTGTTAATAAAACGACTGTATGTCAGACTGTGAGTCTATAGGAAATCACAAAAGGTTTCCTGTTTCTTTGCTGTATGCAAATGTGATGTGATCTATCAGGGCCGTAGCCAGCCTATTGAAAGGGGGGTTCTTTTTTTCAAAAAGTGGACCTTTTTGCAGGTTTTCTCCTCCTATGGTATTTAATTATGAGGTTCAAATACTTCATTTTGGTGACCTTTTATGCACTAATTTGTGCTGGATTAGCTTGTCTGCTGGTTTCTTAATGAGCACGCTTTTTGATACACCTAAATTATTTGCTGCATTGTTGTCAAATTGCTTCCTCATGTACCACCTTAGTCAGTCCATACACATACTGTAAGTTAAAAGACCACACTAACAACAGAATAGATTTAATGAACTTTACTGAAGTATTAATAATTATTTTCATCATTTCTTGACTCTCTGTCAATGCCTCTTTGCTTGTTGCTGTATTTGTCTTGACACTTATGGATTTAGTACACTGGTCAGTTCCAATATTCTTGGGTGCAATTTGGAGAATATGTTACATGTAAAGAGCGACTCACATGGTGTATTTAATCTATTTTGGGGAAACTTTGAGACTGAAAAGTTTTAACAAGCTAACCTAAATAGAATAAGAAATGAATGTTTATATAATTGTAATAGCAATGAAATTACCTCCCTGGGACGTAACAGTTACGTTGCCAGTAAGTTATGAAATTATCATAATGGCCCGATGATGCCTGAGATCCCGTGACCCGAGGTAGTTCGGATAAAGCGGTAGAAAATGAGTGAGAGAGGGAGAGAGAGTACGTAACTGGACCGTACTTGGTTATCTCGCGACGTTAGGAGACCGTATTGGTGATTTGGTACTGTAATGGTAATAAAATGACCTCCCTAGGACGTAACAGTTACGCTGCCAGCTGGTAAGTAATGAAATTACCAAAATGACCAAATTAATTACGTAACTAGTACGTCGTGTGTTAGCTGGGTAGGCATTGTAAATCAATTAATATACTAATTATTCCAGATAAATAATTTACCTCAAGCGGCCCGCTTTGAAGTTCTCAGAGGAATAAAGACGCGCACCAAAGGAGAGAAGGATTTCCATTGGCTCCAGTCTGCCGGTATTGGCCAATCACAAAAGTCAATATTGCACAGCCAATATCACTGAATATCGATAAAATATAGAAATCCTTTCACTTAAAAAAAAATATATATATATATATATATATATATATATATATATATATATATATATATATATATAAAACCCCTCCCCCGTCATTCAGAGTCAATCATCAAAATTCTTTTTACCAGAGGTCCATTTATTTTAAATTTATTTTTATGTCACGTCACTCCACGGTGGTGGATAATAGCTCGTAGGAAATTAGAAACTCTGTAATCTAAAAATGTGTAGTTTTTCCTAAGTATAGTATTTCTGTTTACCTTTTCTAGTAGGGGCAATATATTCATATTAATGTTCTATGTTGTTTTAGGTAAACAATGATATCAAACCATTTTTTGCTCTCAGAGATGCCCCAGTTGATTACTACTAAAAGTCTGTGTAAGGTTAATTTCAAAGCAAAAAACATCTCACACTGAAAGCCAGTTGTGCCCTGACTAATCGTTTCTGTCTTGTGATAAAATAATTCATTAGTTTACAATGATGAATTAATAAGTGTAATAGTAAAAAAAGTTTAAAGGCACACTATATCAGAGTTTTCAGAAGAACCATATATAATCAATGTACAAAAGATTAAAGGCACCACCTCAGCAACAAGCAAAATGTACAGTTTAATACACATTTTTCTGAGTGTGCAAGATTTATCTAATACAACTTCACTTCAGCTTAGTTTGAGACAAACCCAACCTTTTACTTAGTCTTTAGTATATAAGAACCATCTGCAGTTACATAAACACTGTTAGTGTTTAATTAATGCTGGTGAATTTGTTTAGCGTAATTGGGTAAATTTAATGCCAAATAAGTTTCCCTTTTGTGCTCAAGAACAGTGTGTAGGAGTATATGGACTAAGATTCAGATGTTGCTGGAGCAACAGGATATGAGTGAGCTATGCCATGGAAAAAGAGCAGGGGCTGTTCATGACAATTCACCCTATGCTGACAGCAGCAGGCTGTGCCACTAGTCACCTTTCGTGATTAAACTAGCTAACTGCAACAATAAGCGTAGGAAGCAGCTCATTGTGTACAAGACGGCATAATCATGGTGCTCGTTGACCTCATGCACTGCTATTTCAGACCCACTCAGCTCAGACCCAGCTTAATAAGTCAGCGAATTTGCTGTCAGTGTACGAAGATTTGATAAAATCACATGTAATGGCTCTCTGAATTCATGCTTTAAAATTTCCCATAGAAAAAAACACGAATTGCATTGTTGTAATTATACGCTCACCTACCACTTTATTATGAATTACGATACACCTACACTTTCATGCAACCATCATAACAACGGATCATGAGGCAGATGCACAATGCAGAAAATCAGGGAGATAACAGGACAAAAACTTCAGTAAAGATTCACATCAACTGTTGGGAAAAAAATGGGATCTCAGTGACTTCAACCATGGCACAGCTGATGGTGCCAGATGGGTTAGTTAAGTATATCAGGAAATTAATAATCTCCTGGGATATTTTCACTGAACAGTGCAAAATAACAAAAATGTCCTATGAGCAACAAAATCACTTTGTTAATGAGAGAATCCACAACACTCTCAATTTCCTTCAAGGAATGTTACCTTCAAGGAGACACTTTAAACAATCATAGGCAAGGGAAAATGTTATTCAGGTGTCATTTGTTTTAGATGCCAACTGCTGTTAGACTATAAAATGCTGAGTCATGATTATGCATGCAAATGTGCAGTGTATGTATAAAATGAGAATGTAGATTTTTGTATCTGAATCAGAATCAGATTTATTGGCCAAGTGTGTTGACACACACAAGGAAGGAATTTGGTTCCATCAAAATTACACAATACTATACAAGAAAACAATGCAGATGATGAGATACAATGTAGACAGAATGAGTATAAAATGTGGATATAGAATGAATAAAATCTATAAAATATGAATATGGAATATGAACGATCAGTAATGTACATAAAGTGTGGGAGTGCAAATAACAATATTGTGCAATATTATGCTTTTTGTGCAATATACAGCAGCAGTAGTGTGTAATATACAGATGATTTGGTGACTGACAGTCCTGATAATGTAGTACTTATGATAAGAAGCAGTGAATATAATTATTGTGAGTTGTTGATCAGGGTGATTGCCTGGGGAAAGAAACTGTTCCTGTGTCTGGCAGTTTTAGTAAGCAGAGATCTGTAGCGTCTGCCAGAAGGGAAGAGCTGAAAGAGGATATGTCCAGGGTGTGAAGGGTCAGTAGTGATTTTCCCTGCCCGGTTTCTGGTTCTTGTGTCGTACAAGTCCTGGAGAGTGGGCAGGGGGGCGCCAATTAATTTTTCTGCTGTTCTAACTGTGCGTTGCAGTCTGTTTCTGTCCTGTTTTGTTGCTGCACCAAACCAGATGGTGATGGATGTGCACAGGACAGATTCTATGACTGCAGTGTAGAACAGCATCAACAGCTCCTGTGGCAGACCCTACTGTACTTCCTTAATTGACGTAGAAAGTACATCCTCTGCTGGGCCTTTTTGATGATAGACTTTATGTTGCACTCCCATTTCAGGTCTTGGGAAATGGTAGTGCCCAGAAACTTGAAGGCCTCCACAGATCACACCAGGCTGTTGGATATTGTGATGGAGAGTGTTGAGGAGTCTTTCCAAAAGTCCACTATCATCTCCACAGTTTTGAGGGTGTTTAGCTCCAGACTGTTCTGACTGCACCATAGCAATAGCCGCTTTACCTCCTCGGTATGCAGATTCATCGCCATCTTGAATGAGACCGATGAGCGTAGTATCTTCTACAAACTTCAGGAGTTTAACAGTTGGGTCACTTGAAGTGCAGTCATTAGTGCAGAGGGAGAATAGCAGTGGGGAGAGGACACATCCCTGTGGAGCGCCAGTGCTGATTGTCCGAATGCTGGAGGTGACACCTCCCAGTCTCACCTGTTGTTTCCTGTCTGTCAGGAAGCCGGTGATCCACTGACAGAGGGAAGGGGGTATAGTGAGCCTTAGGAGTTTGGAGTGAACAATTTCCGGAATTATAATATTAAAAGCCGAACTAAAGTCAACAAACAAAATCCGGGCATATGTCCCTGGGCAGTCCAGGTGTTGCAGAATGTAGTGCAGTCCGATGTTGACTGCGTCATCCACTGACCTGTTTGCATGGTAGTCAGACTGTAGGGGATCCAGCATCTGTTCTGTGACAGACTTTAGGTGGGCCAATACCAGCTGTTCAAAGGTCTTCATGACAACAGATGTCAGAGCAACAGGCCTGTAGTCATTTAGTCCAGTGATGGAGGGTTTCTTGGGGACCGGGATGATTATGGAGAGTTTAAAGCAGAAGGGGACTTCACACAGCTCCAGAGACCCGTTGAAGATATTGGTGAAAATAGGAGCCAGTTGATCAGCACATGCTTTGAGACAGGAGGGGGAGACCCCATCTGGGCCGGGGGATTTCCTTGTCTTCTTTCTCCGAAAGAGCCGATTCACATCCTCTTCACAAATCGTGAGTGCAACTTGAGTATTGGGAGGAGTTGTTAATGGGGTTCCCAGAGGTGTGATGTCAGTCAGTGTGCTGGGTTGGGTGGGAGGTGTGAGGATGCCATTCTCAAACCTGCAGTAGAAGGTGTTGAGGTCATCAGCCAGGTCGTTGTTTGCTTCAGAGGGAGATGGGGGTCGACTCTTGAAGTTTGTGATGTCTTGCAGGCCTTTGCACACTGACACAGGATTTTTATCTGAAAACCTGCTTTTCAGCTTTTCAGCGTAGCTTTTGGCTATTCTGAGCTCCTTCGTTAGTAGGTTCCTGGCCTGCTTATACAGAGTTTTGTCTCCCCCTCTGTAGGTATCTTCCTTGGCTTGTCGAGGTATACTGTTTTTTTGCTTTTTGTTTTGTTGTTTTTAGATTGTTGATGTTGTTGCTGTCCTTGTTGATACTGTATGGTAAACCAAAGATAAATTTCCACATTGTGGACAATAAATGAACTAAACAAGATGGCCAAACTGGTATTTGAGCTGAAAGAAAGTTAAAGATTTCATGATTAATTTTTTTTGTTGCATACAAGTTAATTTGTTGTGCAATAGCACAATGTGCATTATGTTACGGTTCAGACTGTGCAAATATTAGAATGGAAAGTGTAGGTCAAAGTTTCAAAGGAATAAATGAGCCCATTGAAATCTAGGATAACTCAAATAACCGCTCTTTACAAACATGTTGAGCTGCAAAGCATCATCATGTGACATTTTGAACATCAGAATGCCACATTAGGTGAACTGACTTAGTGCTATTCAAGTTGATGCCTCATTATTAAGGATGTACAATATCTTGTTGATTTTGTTGCAAAGGAAATGCAATGTATGGGCTTTTTCTGAGCCTGTAAAATTTGGCTAATTCATCTTTAATTCAACTTAGCTCAAGATATAGTCTAGGCTTTTTAAAGAGCCTGGAACAAACCCCTGATCTTAAATGCATCAGCAAATCAAACCTTTTGCTTACCTCTAAGTAGGTAAATGTTTAATCCGACCTGATCGAATTGCATCGATACTTGTGCTTGCACATGAAAAGGCTCTTCCTCATTTTGACTTAAATTAGTTTGCTAGATGTTTTCTCTAAAGCAGTTTACAAATGAAAGAGTATACAATTCATTTAGTAGTTTATTTTGTCCACTTAAGACTCCTCTTATCACATAACATACAGTTACCCTGTCTTTTTACACAGTGATTTTTGAGCCTTCGTGACAAATGTTGTGACTAACTGAGTATAGTACAGTGACTTGCATAAGTATTCACCACCTTTAACTCAATCATTAAACATTAAACACCTGGATCTGAATTGTTCTTAATTGAGGTCACAATAATAAAGTGTGAAGATATACTCTTATTGCTATAAAAGCTAAAACCTAAATTAGTTATGTCATTACTAGTAACAAAACTAGTTGTTACAGGTTAGTTAAATAAGTTCACTTGTGCAGTTAAGGTATCATGTGAGCTCCACAAAGTTGGGCTTCATGGAGCAGTGGTGAGAGAAAGTCATAAAACAAGAGACAACATGGAAAAAGCTTATCTGAGATCAGAATTGAACTTATTGTATTCAGCAGGGATGAGGGAACTGGACAAGGTTGAAGACAAGATGGATAAATGCCAGGGCTAGTAGAAAAGGCCATTGTGACTAGGTCTTTGAGGTTCACCTTCCAACAGGACAGTTTTAAGCAGACTGTAAAGCTACACTTTGAGTGGTTCAAACCCAAGAGCTTGAATGTGTTAAAATGGGTCAGTCACATTACAGACTTAATCTGTCTGAGAATCTTTGGAAAGACTTGAACTTATTTATAGCTCTACACAGGATGATACATTTTATGACTATGCCAACAACAGTCATTTCTGAGTTTTTTTTAGACGCTGGTCTGACCTATATATATATGTTGATTTTAACAAGCTTTTCTGTATTACCCCCTATAATTATTACACTGGAGCACATAGTGTATAGTGAAAATGTGCAGAATTTTATTTGGGATGGAACTTTTGTATAATGTGAACTGCAGATTCCAGATTCCAGCATCATTGGTTTCTATAGACTTTAAAATTCAAATGTCAGCGCAAACCAGTGTCAAGCTAATTGCTAAAAAATTATGCAATTATTTAAGAATGCTCATTACACCTGATATCTATGATCAGTATCAGTGAATAACCTAGATGTTTACATTTGCAATGAAGTTGCTTTATCAGCAATATGTTGTAGTTTGAGGTAGAATTTGACCATACATTGTGTCCTAATAGAGTGGGAAAAGTCATGAAGATAAGAAATGGTAGTATTGATCTCATTGTCTTCTCATCAAGTTTTATTTTCCTTTATCAAACAAACCATTAAAATCGTGTAAGGATTTAAACAAAAAAAAAAAAAAAAAGACTCGGTACCTGATATTCATGTGTAAACAAAAATGCTAAATGTCTTCAGTCTATCATGACACCATCTTAATGGAAGTGTCATGGAGCGAGCAACAAATGGGGTCCCAATCATGCCAGTGCATTAATAAGAAGGTGAACACAAGAGTGCGGGAAGGACAAAAGAGGGCAGAATGAAAATGTAAAAATGCGTGGATGGGTCAGGAAGCCTGTGAATGTTCTCTAAAAAGAAGTTTTTTTCTCCACCTACGCAAACACCTTTACCATCATCTAAAGGTGTTTGGTGTAGGTGGAAGTAAAACATATTGCTTCAAGGGAGGTGAGGAAGTGATGCACAAAAAAGGGTTCTTTTTGATGTGATTTTGGACAGAAAGTTAGGATTCTTGTTCTTTGCTCAGGACCCTATATCTATTCTGAGGTACAAAAAAAAACATTGTCACTGTAGAAATACTTACTTGATAATATTGATATCATAGTGTACTAAAATAATTTTCTTAAAAATCTGCTTCAAATGAGCAATCGGTCCTTGCAGTTTAAAAAGTCTGCTGTTGTAAAAAAAAAAAAAAAAAAGAATCTCTTCTTTTGTGTCCCACACTTACACATTCATCATATTCATCACTTTACTAAAGAGAGTGCTTCTGCTTTACATGGAGCACATGGAGCACATGGAGCCAGAGACAGCACAGTGTCTTGAGCTCTGAAATGTCACTTTCTGTCTGACTTCTGAGACATGATATGAATATAGGAAATGATTGCTTGGGCTAGACAGACTGCATCAGAAACAGTGATTCTGTGCTGTGTTAGCTGAAAAATACAGACATTTAATTATTAATATTTCAGCACTTTTCACCAAATTGCCTAATAACCAGAAATAAACAGTGTAGATAAACTTTGCTCATTGGTCCTTTCATTAGATCTGAACTGCCGACTTTTTTTTTATTGCAAATTAAATATTAACACTTTCACTATACACTTGGAAAGTACTAAACTCTGGACAATCCTGAGGTAGAACACTGCCAATCAAATTAATAGAGAAATGTGTGCAAATTTACTCCAAGTTACCACTTGGAGTCCGTAGCTCTGGTCTCCATCTTTGTTATCTATAAAAAACTCTGAAATGGCACAGGCCTACAGTGTAAGTTGCTCAGGATCTATATACAGCTGTAGAAAGAACTTTATTTATAATCACACTCTCCAGTGTCACCCAAATCAGAATGGATTCCCTTTTGAGTCTAATGTCTCTATAGTTTTCTTCATTATATATTCCAAGGGAGATTGTCATGGCCACTGTTGCCTCAGTCTTGCTCATTAGGGATACATATAAATAAAATTTTAAACTTTATTTATATTTATGTTAGGCTCATCTGAAACAATTTCCACAATTAAATTGTTAGAAGCGTTAAACAAATACAATTCAACTGAATCGAATTGAGGAACAAAACATTTTTGTTTTAATGAACCTGATTGTTATTTGAACTTTGTCTCTCACATCACACACCTCTAATGTTAATCTGAGGCTCTGTGAATCTTTCTGGCATGCTTTCTAATAAAAAAGTGCCTCCTTTTTGTATCTATAATTTTATCTGTTTAGAACACATAATATATTTGTATTCAGTTCCATGCCTATACAATTACAGACTGTATCCAATCTGCCAGCATGAACCATTTGCCAGCCCCTCTACTCCCCCATACATCAACGGAACTGAGCATCGTTGGATCATCGCTGAGCCACTGTTTTGTGGGCGGTAGACAGCTCTCAGCACAGCACTGATACAGACATGGCAGAGGTATGTTAATGGTGTGTTCAATAGTACAAGAGTAGCAGGTGCCTCACTGTTATTGGGATGCTGTGTCACTTCTGAGAGGTTGGAAATAATATGGGATCAATACAATATTTGTCAGTAAAGGGGTTAACAAACTGTATATAGTAACATATGTGCTACAGTCTGTACCAGGGATGTACTGATACAGATTCCTTGCTCATTTACTCATAGAAATATGCTCTGATACCTACATCTGTTATCATGCACTACCATGTGTATGTTGTCACACTAATTAACAGTCCACACTGATCTGGACATATTTTGTGGTTATTAATGTCAGTCAAAGCAAAGTTGACATTGCAAGCTGTCCTACAACTCTACAAGTTACTTAAAAACATCTTAAATATAAAGCTCAGCAACCAACAATGCTGTTTAGTTAACAAAAAATGTATAATATATAATATAATATAGATGATGCAAGGTGAGTGAAAAGATCCGTCCTTATACAGGTTGTTCATCTTGATCATCCATCAGTGATTGATTAGGGAGATTCAGTTGAGTTTAAGACAAAAACATGCATAAATTACTGTTGTACCGACATTCCATAATGATAGGTTACTCATTTTGGTGTCAATATTGATAATTAGCAAAAGTAATAATGTAGTTGGGAAGTGTATCATTCAGGAACCTAACCTCATAAAAAAGTGTCCAGTATACCTAAAGCTGCCAAGAAATAAGAGCTAGATAGCTAATAAACTAGCAACTTTGAGTTTATTTCTAAGTTGGAATAACAATTGTAACAATAATTAATAAATATCACTAAAATGACATTTTTTCTTTAGTAAGTGTTGACTGGTGTTCTACTAGCTAGCTGCTAGCTATAAGATTAGTTTAATTTTTTTTACATTGTTCACTGTCTGTTCCTGCATGTTCTCTGTTAGTTATATATCTAAAACTACATGCTCTTTAGTGCCAAATAACAGTTTAAGATACAGGGTAGGATATTTTGGTCAGCAACTGAACAATCACTCTCAAAAAAAAAAAAAAGAAGTGGACAGTGGTAGCTGAGATGGTGGACCACTGACTACTGGACTACATACAGAAAGTTCAGATCCCTACACTGCTAAGCTGCCACTGCAGGGAATCTCGCTTTGGATGAAGTCGTCTGACAAATGCGACATAAATGTAAATGTAAACAGTCGCTTCTTGAAGGGGCTCGTTGACCTCACTGGACTCACACCCAGGGCTCATTGGGGCATGAAGGATCAAGGGCTAACCAATCCCACAGAAAAGCTACTGTAGCACAAATTGCTGAAAAAGATTTTGAAGCTGTTTTGAAACTTACACAATATTATTAAGGTGGTTTTAATGTTATGGCTGATTGCTGTATCGCAGCTTCTACTGAAGAAAATTTAAGTGTTAAGTAAACCTTATATTGCAGGATGTTGCCTTGATTTTTGTGAAGGTTTCTATTCACAAGGCTCTTAACACAATGGGTCATTTTCAGTTTGTAAAAATTTCCTCTTTATGAAACAAAGTGTAATATTTTACTATTACTATTTTACACATATTGTAAAATAATTCTTATGCAATTCTCACAGGACAGACGAACACATTTGTGACAATGATGCTCTGTATACAAAACATGCTGATGGAAAGAAAAACCGGTTCTTTATCACCTCAAACTCACTTGAGTAGCATGTAATAATTTTCTAATTGCAGGTCATTCTAAGGGATCTTCATGATATTATACATGGACATGGAGAACATATCATCTTGCAGTCTGTTATAAATGTTAATTTTTCTATAAGACAAATTGTCTTAAGTGTCTTATGTCTTATGTAATTTATCATGTAAAGTTTTATTCCAAAAAAAATAAGAAAACAAAGTAATGTAGAGGGAAATTCTGTTCTTGTTAACCTGGGGACAGCGAATAAGGTCAGCCAGGTCCCGAGAACGTTTATGGTAGCGCTCAAGGACCAACAATGGTAACATGACAGTGCAGAGACTTGAACTTATGCCATAATGAATAATAGCACAGAGCCTAAATATTGAGCCACAAGAATTCAAGTTGACTTCCTTCTTGAAGCTGGTTGAGAGAATTTCAGAAGTAGACAAAGTAGGAATGTGGTAGCTCAGTGGTTAAGGTGTTGGGCTACTGATCGGAAGGTCCAACAAGCTGCCACTGCTGGGCCCCTGAACAAGGCCCTTAACGCTCAGTGTAAGTCACTCAAGATAAGGGTGTCTGCTAAATGTCGTAAATGTAAGTCGTCATGACGACTGTAAGGAATGCAAATTATAATATATTTCCTATTTATTTATTTCTGAAAGGCCAAAGAGCAGAATTTGCCTGTTTGCTTGTGTCTGTGTTCAGCTTTGAATTTTTTTGCATTGTCACTCTCCACACAGGTGGGTAATGGCTCATAAGAAGGTAGACCCTCAGGGCTTTAAGAATTTTTTAGTTTTTTAAGTATTTCTGTAAATCTTTCTGCTACACGATAAACATTATTACCATGGCAACCAGTCGTAGGAACAACTACTGGTGAATTCATAGTACAGTGACTAGCAACTTGTCGCAATAAAACTGCAGTATGACTTACAGCAATTCATCAGTGCAGAATGAGACCTTGTGCCTTTCCTTGCTATTCTCCAGAGCTTCTTTAAATACTCACATTACTCTCATACCTTCTCCCAAGGGTTTATACTGAGTGAATACAATATTACAATATTCTTTATTTATTTAGAGATAAAGAATAGATAATCTTTGTTAAGCTTTAGAAGTTTTATAAGAAGGAGCATCTTCAATTTATTTTTATTATTCCAACTACAGTGAGAGTAAAGTTAAACATCAACTACACAGTACATGTTCAAGCCACAAATATATATATATATATATATATATATATATATATATATATATATATATATATATATATATAATATATATATAATATATATATATATATATATATATATATATATATATATATATATATATATATATATATATATATATATACACCCTTTTCCAGTAGAATACAACTGATATGACTGTGCAGTGTGTGCTGAGGTAATTTCCTGCCCATTCCGATCTGACACCCCTCAGTGAGATTTAATTTTCTCAATCCCCTTAAGATAGCATCTGAGGTGTTAGTACTGTAGCCATATGTGCGGCAGTCTGGAAAAATCCGTCCAAGTTGCTGAAGCTGAGCTCTGGAAAAGGGCCAAAAAGATAGAGTTTTCTGCCAGTAATTTACTTTGACATAAACATTTTAAGAAAACATGAATATATATTTTTAAAGTAATGAAAACATATATTATTTTACTTATTAATAGTCATTTACCTAAATGCATTACTTAAGGATTTGTGTAAAAAAACAGGTATAAAAATAAGCAGTCTTCATACAAAACCCTGCTTGCATTATTATGCCACACTCGAGATACATGATGATGCAAAAAAAAAAAAATTTGTGACATTTCTCCATCGAACTGTGATCAGTTAAGGGAAAATACAGTACAAGATTGAGGCTCTGATTTTTCAAATGCCACAAGCTTTTACTTCAGTTGATGAGAAAGAGCATGATGTGGATGAAACTGATAATCAATGTGAGAATTAATTTTCAATTGTAAGCCTTGAATGTCACTAATTTTTTTTCTTAAAAAGATCATGAAGACTATGATCTCAGAGCCAAGTAGGGGATTTTTCATTGGAAAAAGAATCTAAAGGACAGATATACAAAAGATACAGCTTTCTTTTCTGAATTACATAGAGTTAAACAACATTGTTGAAAGCCTGAGAAGCTGACACTGACACTGTATAAGAAATATTTCAAGATATTAAAACATCTAAGCAAGCAATACATCTTGCACATGTTTTCCCCATGTTTTTCCCATGTATCCCATGTTTTGAAAATGACTTATACTTCCTAAAACGTTACTGTTCTATTTGATACAATTACAACCCTTCTAAAACTCATTCATTAGACGGTAGGTTACATAGTGCTCAGTTTAAGCACATGGGATATAGTATGCCATTTGGTATGCAGCTCATGTCTATAATTCATCTGTAACTGGAGGTCTATAAGAGCAAAACTGGGCATGCCGTCTGGGTGGGTGGGATGGCATTACTCTGTCTCTTATCAATCAGAGTGACACTAACCTATCATGGGCATATGTGATCTTATGTATACAAAAAAGTGCAGTTAGAGCTTTCCTTCAAGTGTTCAGCTACCTTATGATTTAATGTGAGGAGCTGTCAATGTTAAAGGTGGGAACTATCAAATGGAAAATACACAGGAGGGCAAGGATAAAAAAGGTGTAGGTTTTAAATATGCAGTCTTCAAAAGTAATTTTTTACAGAGGAATCCACAACAGTATTTAAATTCTAAAAGTTTGAAAGCTTTATAGCAATAAACTAACCTTGTATGTCCTGATTTTTTGACTGCTTCTGTGCAAGACAATGACTGGAACAACAGATGTTAAAGACATCATATTACATTTTACATTTACAGCATTTAGCAGACACCCTTATCCAGAGTGACTTGCAACTGAGGGTTAAGGGCCTTGCTCAGGGGCCCAGCAGTGGCAGCTTGGTGGACCTGGGGTTCGAACCCATGACCTTCCAATCAGTAGCCCAACACCTTAACCACTGAGCTACCACATCATATATACTGTATATATATATAATAATGTTAAATAATGTTTAATTAAATCAAACTAGAGTGAGGTTATCTGGGAGCTGATCCTGTTTAGAACTGTATATGAATATGGTTAAATAAGTACATAAAGAAGATCTTTTTGTAGGAGAAAATAGTCACCACATCATTAACCCCCTGTGGGTCTGAACAGAGGGATCATTGATTGGAGCAATGCACAGACCTTGCTAGTTTATCTCAGGATAAGGGAAACCAATGAGCTGTAAAGTTATACTTTATTGCTCTATTTTGCATAATAGCTGTGTGCTGTAATGAAATATGCCATATATACTATTAGGCTTCACAAAAGTATGATATGGGAATCAGAAGTGACTCGATATCTGTAATCAGCTTCTCAGGGCTGATTGTATGTGCATGAATTTCTATTGGCATGAACTACTGGAAAGTTTTTTTCATAGTACAAACACACATTCAGCCTTTAAGTGAAATTAAGAAACAAACAAACAAACAAACAAAAAAAACAAAAAAAATGATAAGCAATCAAAGCAAAGAACTACTCTATGAGGTGTCATATAGTCAAGCTACATATGATACTCCTGAGATCACAGTGTTCCTGACTCATTTTGCTTTCTGGACCTGCCTGTTCCATTCTAATGCCCTACTTCTGGTTCATGTCTTATCGCTCAAAGGCTGCTCACTGCTGTTGAGAATGGACCCATGTGGACAGCCTGAAGATGTATGGGACTGCTGTGGATAGTTCCACAAAGAGACCATGGAGGTGGCTTTGAACTGTTGTTGCTGTGGTTGGTTTTACACTGTGGTCGGTCAGGTCTCCATCAATACGAATTTAATGGCATTGGGATGAGGGAATATTAAAAATGCTAAATCTGTAATAGTCAGTATAAATTTAAAAATTAAACTGATTCTCAGGATTATAAGTTGCTAAAAAGCACCCAGTCATACAATTGCACTTGGCTATATATACATTTATAATAGGGAAATGAATAAATATAAATTTTAAACTCTTTTAAACTTTTATTTTCAATTTTTACGACAGTGACAATGTCCACTGTTAAAAGCACTATATGAATAAATCTAAATCAAACTTAAAGAAGACTACTGTATTAGGTGTACAGCAACGCAGTAAAATAGAAGCTATTTGATGTGAAGAAAATAGAATTATGCAGTGTGAATTCTGTATGCAAGTATAATAATGTGGGATTATCTTCTATTTTTTTTTCATGATTATGTGATGAAAAAATATAGGATTTAATCATTTAAGATTCAATTCAATGTGATTTTGATTACTTATGATGCTTTAGTGTGTTCTTTGCATGTACATCTCAATATAAAAGTGAGTTTTTACGTAACTTATGTTTAGAAATGAGAGTTAAAATGAGACATTACTGGAAAATCAGGACAGGCCTAATATAAATTAACACATATAATGAATTTTGACTATTAACAACTTTTTAGTAAACTTTCTGAGTGGCGGTGAACTTTTTCGATCTAGCTTGAAAGCAAAAAAAATCACAAAACAGCAAATGATCGATAATTCATGATAAATTTACTAATAACATAGGAGTGAGTGGATCTGGCTGTCAATGATAAACAATAGTTCCCTGATTTGAGAGTGTTTTATAATACAGTTATCTCACTCAAAAAGAAAAAGATTGGCATAGCCCACAGGGCATCCTGCTGAGAGCAATTATAAATGCAAGTGAAGTTCAGGAGTCAGATAAAGTTCTTCAGATTGCTATTTGTGGTTATATTTGTGAATAGAAATAACTTCTTTTGCAGTATTTTTGTTCAGTGCCTTTGGGGGCACAGTGGCAGGGTTCAAGGTCTACCAGTTTAGGTCAAACCAAAGGTCTGGATCAAATCTAAATATACACACACATACACACACACACACACACACACACACACACACACACACACACACACACACACACACACACACACTATATATATATATATATATATATATATATATATATATATATATATATATATATATATATATATATATATATATAATATAGATAGCTAGCTAGAGCACTAAACAGCACTAAACAAGTAACTTATGTAATGTGAATTGACAAACGCTTGCTCTTTGTGAGAAAGACGATCATCGATGCAGACACTTTGAGAGCATCTTGAAAGGCCATCTACATCAAAGTTATGGCTGTCATCTTGGTTTTGTTACTTAAATAGAAATGTTGATAGGGCAGACAACCATCTGTAGGTTGTTATGTCTTATTTTGCAAAAATGAGAACAAGTTCCTAAACAAGTATTAACAGTGTTTCAAGAACCAATTTGTTTTAGCTTAAGCTTTGTAAGCAAGATGCTGTGCTTCTCTGGCAACACCCACAACCTTGTGTGTCTTTCTTAATAATGTGCAGCTTCAAGGTTAGTGGTTAGCGGTGCATCAGTGTCTAGGTTCATGCTTCTAAAGCTTTAAAAATGATTTCGCTCATGACTGTGTGGCAATTTCAACTAGCAGTTATATCTATGGTATAGTATAGTACTGTTTTTCTACAAGGCTTTATCTCACTAAATGAAATCAGGAATGAAATAGGTCAAAATGGGACAAAATGTATCTAAATTTTAGAGGTGTCTAAAATTTTTCAAAATATTTGAAGACACTGTATGGTTTCTTCATCCATTTCCTACAGACCCCAAACTGTATAAAAGCAAATTGCAGTACAGCATTTAAAAGCAGAATTATCTTTCTTAGAGTAAAGTAAATGCCACTTGACGATATCTCTCTGATCACTAGCTCACATATTCTTGGCTTGCAGTCTCCTCAGATTGCTATCCTGTCCTTGTTTGAAGTGTAAATGTTTATTTCAAATGCATACTGTATGGCTAGAAAGCAAAAGAAACAATAAGGATTATAAATTGTCTCTGAAAGCTTGCAAGCTAATCATGCACTCATATAATTGCTGGTAGAGTTTATATTGTAAGCTTGTAAGATTCCTTATCATATTAATTGCTAGTTAATTTCATACTACAGTAAGTAAAGACCAGATGTATTTCTGGAATCAGTCAATTAAAATTATTATGAACATATTATTCATCCTGAGGGGAGCACGGTGGCTTAGTGGTTAGCACGTTTGCCTCACACCTCCAGGGTTGGGGGTTCGATTCCCGCCTCCGCCTTGTGTGTGTGGAGTTTGCATGTTCTCCCCGTGCCTCGGTCTCCTCAGGGTACTCCGGTTTCCTCCCTCGGTCCAAAGACATGCATGGTAGGTTGATTGGCATCTCTGGAAAATTGTCTGTAGTGTGTGAGTGAATGAGAGTGTGTGTGCCCTGCGATGGGTTGGTACTCCGTCCAGGGTGTATCCTGCCCTGATGCCCGATGACGCCTGAGATAGCACAGGCTCCCCGTGACCCGAGGTAGTTCAGATATGCAGTAGAAAATGAATGAATGAATGAATGAATGAATGAATATTATTCATCCTTATCTCTAAGCCAAACCTGCTTATACAAAAAAGAGCAGTATTTAAAAAAAAAATCAAAATCGATAGTTAGACAACAAACAAGAAAATCCAGGTAGCCACATAGGTTTTAAATCTAGATTAAAAATATACTTGCTTTACTAATTACTGCAATGATTTTTTTTATTAAAACTTTATTACAAAGCGTCTTTATATATTTGTGTGATATCAATTTAAAGAATTATATTATTATGCTTTGTAAGTAGCACTTTGATTACTTGTGCCATATCATTATTCTTAATACTTTTCTTCTTCTTCTTCTTCTTCTTCTTCTTCTTCTTCTTCTTCTTCTACTACTACTACTTCTTCTTCTTCTGTAAACTAGCTAACCAATATGGGAAATTTGGTGGCGTTTTTCTATGCCCTGTCATGTATAGGAATATTGATATTCCACAGATGGTTTGTTCATGCTGGCTAGAAAGTATGTGCTAATTGATTATATGTAATTGTTTTATTTCATTACAGTTACACAGTGACATTTGCCCAGTAGTTTAGGCTTAGTTTTAGTGACTGTGATAGATGTGATAGATTTAGAGATAGATGTTTCCTATAAATGTCATATTGTATGGCTGAATCTAAATCTCATCTAAAATCTAAAATCATTCAAGACCAGAAGCACACTCTGCTCTCTGCTGAATTTCTACTGATTCTGTGACAAGAATAAACTTAACCACATCTGGAAATCCAGTTTCTGATAGTTTATATACCTAAATATACTTATAGCCATCAGATAATAAAGGCTCTCATCATCAAATAACTCTAGTTTGAAGAATTGTATGCATTTCCATGCTTTTATCAGTTACCTACTGGAACAATATCACTCCTTTGCATTCCCACAATGACATAATCCATGTGCCATTACAAAAACAGATAAGGTAAGGTAGCATTTATTTGCAGATAATATTATTAAAATATATTTCCTGTATGTTGTAAAAGTTGTACAGAGATTCAGATCTTGATACTGTACAACAGTTGTAGTGCTTTTCTAAATGTATTTTAATTCGAAGGTTTTTCTTTTCTGAATCTTGTGCTTCAGATTATAAGTCTATGTGTCTTGCAGACATTTATAAATAACAAAAAAATGCCATTTTAAAATAAGTATTAAATATTAAAACTAAAATCCTAATTTGTATTTCACAGAGAAATAAGTGTTGTTTGCTATTGTTACTTAATAAACTACTCTGCATGTCTGCAAATAAATGTCTAGTGATGTTACCTAGCAACATTTTTAAAAGTGTTCCCATTGACAGGAAAAATCTCATGAAACAAGAAACAATCATAACAAAGCCATATTTGAAAAAGGATTCAAGCCCAAGCATCACCAAGCTTCCATTGTTGGGTTCTAACCTCCAGGGCATGTATCATAACTTGCTGCATAATTTCACTGTGCTGCAAAGTGACAAATAAGGCTTCTTTTTCTAATGACCACAGCAAAGCATGGTGGTGGAAGCATGAGGCTGCTTCCCTGCAAGCAGTAAATAAACTCTAAGCAGTGAAAAGTTGAATGTTTCCACAATATGTTCACTTTAAATATGCAGCCAAAATAACTCTAATAATTAACTAAGCTGGCCTTGCATAAATCTTTGATTTGAATTAGCTGAAAATCCATGACAAATTTTGAAAATGACAATCAGAGGCATACTTTTGGGAAGGATTGGGGCAAAACTGATAGTAACTAAAACCATCCCAAGTCAGCTTTATTCATAAAACTTAATTTTAACTTTATTTGAGTATTCATAAAACTTTATTTCACTTAAAAGGTCCAAATGAAAAATAAGACAAATCATGAAAGTAGCATAATACAGAAAACAGTAGGAGATCTATACACAGCCACAGAAAACAGCATGCACGATTGCCTAACACTCACATTAATACTGAAGTTCAGGCTATACAGTTGACTCACTAAAGAGCTAAAGCCATTGAAATGAAGGATAAAGGATGAGGGATAAGATAGAAGGTACAAATCCAGCCGGAGAATGGTTTCGAGTTTAGGTGTTAGATCACTTCTAGTGGAGAAAGTAGAATGCCTGCAGCCTAGCGAAATGGCTGACTCTAAAAGCTCTATGGAGGGCCATGAATGATGGCATGGAGCAAGATTCAGCCCTAAAGCACACTGTGCTACACCACTGTAACTCTGCTAGAAAGAAGAGGGCTGAGTGAATAGGAACACTTCTGGGGTTTTAAACAGCAGCCATCCATCAGGGCAGTCTCTGCAAACCACACCATTTTGTGTAGGTGCTTTTTTTTTTTTACTTTAAAATGTCACATATCAGTGGGTGGAGTAATATAACAAAAGAATTTATTCTTACTGTATATAACTTACTAAAATGTTAATAATGTTTTTATTTTTTAAATTATGGTTCTACTCCAGTGTCATGTGCTACTTTAATTTATATATAATATTAATATCTAGAGCAGAATGTTCGCCTTTCTTTGATCTCCTTCTCAGTGCGTGCTATGTCCGTTGTGGCTCTGAGGCCTCTCCTGAAAATAAACTTAAGAATACATAATTATATAATGCATAAAAACATTAATAAATACAGAGCAAAAACAAAATGAACCCATATTTGTTGCTAACCTGCTGTTAATATCAAGCATTAAATGTTAAGCATCTATAGGCCCTGTGTATTTTGAGCTAGCTAACTGATCAAAATCTGGAGAGAAATTATTATTGTTTGCAATGGACCTAACTGATTTGCTTTAAAAAAAATCTTATTTTAAGTATGATTAGTAGGAAGGAAATCCTTACAAGTTAGATATCAAAATTAAACTCAAAAGAATTACATTGTGTTGTCATTGTTTCATTCAAATGCAAATTTGCATTGATGAACTAGGAGATGGTGTCTTTATAGTAGATGAATTTAATTTGCAGACTTTCTTCAGATGAAGAGACACAGGAGTGTAAGAGTTCTGTTTTACCCTTGTCACCTGACTTGTCTCCCTGGTTTAGGGGTTTGTATGTGAAAACATATTCAGAGAAGTTTAACTCTTTGTATGATAAAAAGGGTTCTTCACATGACAGTGTGTACCTCTTATCCATCTCCTTATGTACATCACTTATAGTTAGATAGACACAGATTTGAAGCATTAGAGAAAGGAACAAAATGACGAAATAATTCCCCAGTTTGTCAGACAAGGGCTTGGTGAAGCACTGGTGATTTCTGCAGTGTGTCACATAACAGAACAGAAGGTGAAAAATAATGCAGATTTTTCTTTTATTTACAACTTACTTAAAAACTGGATCAGTCCTAGGTCCAAACACATTGTTACAAACAGAAGCTAGGCAAAGACAATGCAAGAACTAGAAACTTAAATAAAGTGACAAATCACTAAAAAGCACAAACAAACATAGGAAATTTTAGCTATCTGTTGAACAGCATATTCGGCAATTTTCATTAAACATTTATCTTTATTGTATTTGTATCAACAAAGACATCAACCCAACAACCTTAAAACAAGACAAATGTGTAAAAACATAAATGAATAAATAAATAAATAAATAAATAAATAAATACATACAGGCACAAATATATACTGTATATACACGTTCCCATATGTTCAAATATGTTCACATATATAGACACCTACTCCTATGTCCATATTCATGACTCACTGATCTTCAGTGTCTTTGTCCAGTTTTTTCATGTGAAAGCAGATTACGTACTAGGTGTATAAAATTGCACGTAATCTGCTTTCACATGAAAAAACTGGACAAAGACACTGAAGATCAGTGAGTCATGAATATGGACATAGGAGTAGGTGTCTATATATGTGAACATATTTGACCATAACCACTGCTTTACCACTTCCCAGAGCAGACCCTGTTTTGGGTCTGCTCTGGGAAGTGGTAAAGCAGTGGTTATGTGTTGGACTACTGATTGGCAGGTTTTAAGTTCTAATCTCATGTTCAGAAAACTGGCACTCCTTAAACATTTTTCCATTGCTGGCATCACAAAATACATTCCATAGACCAAGTGACAAAGCATCATGCTAAATTCACACATACATGACTCACAGTGGCAAGATGTGACTATATGTGGGCTTGTCCATTGATAAACTTTATTACTATGGCAACCAGTAATAGGAACGCCTACTATTGACTTTATAGTACAGGTGACTTGCAATGATAAAATCACTCTACTGTATGTGTAACGTAGCTTTAGTCTTTTAAGGTGTTGTTCAAAGTCGCTAATTAATGGATCAATTTAACACAAACATAACAAGCACTTCCTTTTAAAGGCTTTGGGTGGGTTTGACTGATCTAACTAATAATTCTGGTGATGGCTGTCATTGAAGCTACAGGCTGAAAGGTGCTATTATTGGAATGGAATTTTTTATTCAGCATTTGGTTTCTAAGACTCCTTTTCTCCCTGGCACTTTTTTCCTGGCCTTTTTTCTGCTTGTTTTTCCTCTGTAATTATTATTGAAAGCAAAAACTTGCATCTGAATAAACAGGGAGCAATATACATTGCTCCAATGATCACAGTCCTTTCAGCTCAAAACATGCCTGACACAAGGCTTTCTATCCCTTCTCAGATCTTTTTCCTTCTTACTTTTGATTTGTTTTTAGATGTTTGACACAACCAATTAATGAGATATTGCTAAAGGCTACCATAAGGCTTTAACTTAGAGTGGGCTAAAAAGCTGGCACATCATCATATTCACCTCCCATCCATCAGTGAACTGAGCTCCAGCCACTTAGCAATTCATCACCCACACAGCCTGAGTAAACATTCAGAGAGAGACTGATGAGCTAGGAATATATTTGGCTAGGTGTACACTCTAGTTAGGGCTTACTGAATAAAGCAAAACAGGTGTTTGTTAGTTTGTGGATGGTTCTTGTTCATTAGTGTTGAATTCAACATTGATGAAGCCTAAAGTACTTAATGGGAATGGGACATTTACCTATTTTTTCTTTGTGAGAAATGTCAGAAACATCTTACAAGTTAAGTTTACTAAATCACTGTGGCTCAATCTCAATCTAAATGAATGAATCATGGAAATTTGTTCAGTCAACATCAGTATTTTTGGAACCATTCAATCCAATGGGCTAAATTCTATCCATCCATTCATTTTTTTAGTGCTTATCCTACACAGGGTTGCTGGAAGCTTGGAATCTATCCCAGGGGACTTGGGGTAGTAGATGTGGGACACCTTGGATGGGGTGCAAACTCACCTAAGGGCACAATCACACACACCCACACACTATAGACAATTTAGAGACACCAATCAGTCTATAATGCATGCCTTTAGACTGGGGAGGAAACCAGAGTTCCTTGAGGAAACTCAAGAAACTTGGAGCAGAGGTGGGAATCAAACCCCCAACCCCAGAGGTGCAAAGCAACTATGCTTACCACTAAAGTGAGTCAAAATGATTATATGAAATAAACATTAGTGATTTCCTTTAACAAATATTCTTATAGCAACTTGTAAATTAAAGCAAATATTTTGGATACATTTGAATTTGAAATTAATATTTCAATAAGACGCTACTACCATTTAGTGAAAACAAATACAACCAATTACTTAGTGGCTTACTGGGAGCTTTATGATAGCTATAACTAAAATAATCGTTTTTTACTTTTTTCAGTTTGTTGCCACTCATGCATGTCAAAACTTCTTCTTGCTAGTCACACTGTCCATTCTCTCATTCTCCCCCTCAAACACACACACACACACACACACACACACACACACACACACACACACACACACACACACACACACACACACACACACACACAGCTTCTAATGTAGCAGTAATGACATTTACTCCTGGTAATAAGCCCTCATTTTTCAAACCAAAATTTTTACGACCTCATAACACACAAAGCACAACGCCTTTGCTTACAGGCATGAAGATATCATATTTCTGTCTTTGCATAATGCTGTCCTATCTTCATAATAAAGAATGACATCCATCAATCTATCAAAAAGCAAGTTGTGAATTTGTCTGAGATTAGATAGCAGTATGACCCCAATTAAATAGTGCAAACTGTGATGAGCCAGTAAAATAGTCCCTGATATATTTTTTTGCTATCAGAGCTAGAATGTTTTATCTCTGTGATTTGTCTGGGGAGAAATTTTGAAGGAGGAGGAACTACTACTTGCTCACCAGTTCACATTTTTTATTCAAGTTTGAACCAGATGACCTGCCTAAGCATCAAGGGATTTAATAGAACAGAACATTTTAACAGTTTGGATATCTCTAGAACTAATCTTGATATAAATGCTGATTTTTAACTTTTGTTATTTTACATCCTCTACATGATTGTCATTTCTTTGTATGCACACACTGAGCTGTCTCTCCCAGCTTTAGAGTATACAAAAATATATATCAATATAATAATAATAATAATAATAATAATAATAATAATAAATTAAACTTTACACATTTTAAATAAACATAATATAATTTATATTTATCCCTAATAAGTAAGGGTGGTGAGGAAAAACTCCCTGATACAATATGAGGAAGAAACTGTTCTGTTGTAGAACATACAATGCTTCGCACCGACTGAAGCATGCACATGGTAGAAGTAAATGTCTGTAGAAGTAGCTAATCTAATTTTGCAGAATGCATTCCTTCAGCATCTAATAAAGGAAGTTGATAAAACTTTAAAGCCACAGACCCCACCCAATCCCAATTCCAGCCTGAAAGGTCTACGCTAGCATGGTTTGGACAAGATGACACAGAAACAAGGAGAAAGTGTGTGAGCTGTCAAGAATAGACATCTATGACTTGCAAATCTGTGATGTGGCATTGTGTCAGAAAGGAACTGTTTCAGGTACTAGCATAGTTGTAGACCACAAGTGTCAAACTCATTTCATTCTACCTGCACAGACTTCCAAAAATAATATACTGCAATGGCTCACACTGCCTATTGCCCAACACTAGTTCACAGCAGATTTCAAACCAGACAGATAACACAAAATTTAGTGATGGGAGTCTTTGGTTTGATTCAATAATTATCTCCAAAACCTAAAATGAAAAAAAAAAATCTATAATTTATGAGACATAAAATGAATAAAATATGATGAAGCATTAAAACAAGAGAGATGGGGAAACTAAGGACATGTATATATATATAGCAGAAATACACCTGTGTAAAGTCTTAACATTATTATATAACTGTATATGTGAGGGGTTACATGGATTTTAATTATTTCTAGTCAAACAGTAATTAAAATCAGTTAATAAAAAAGTAATGAAGCAACTGATCATTTTATTGTAATTAAAATTCTTTTTACTGAAACACTTGGAAAAATGGTGCACTGACCAGATCATTTGGCATTACCAGATATTCCTAATAGCCTGAGGCCATACTAGAGACCATCTTCCATTTATCATCCTCATTAATTTGGTTGTAGGAATGTCAATAAATCAAACTTAATGAATATGATGCCTATTTTGATTTGTTTGGGAGTTGAGGGCTCCAGAGATTTAGGTAACATAATATATGCAGGGACAAAGTCCTCCCTTCCTTTGTATGGTGAAGAATCCTGCAAATGCAGTAGAGTCGAAGGGTCTCATATAGGATGGCTGTAAAGCCTCAGAGATCTATTATTAAATGGCTTTGTATTCTGTGTCACTTAGTGGTTCGATGTGTGATCATGTTGGCATGGTGCCTGACAGCATGTTGATGACACAGTCATGAGGTCTGGAGTGTTGATGTACCATTTATGCTCTGGAATATACTAAACACATCATTGAACACAGGTTCAGTTATAATTTATAAATTATGAGACAAGATAGGTAGTTCTCATGACAGGTTGTGATTTTCATTCCATGTGATTCTTTGGTTGTAGTGTTCAGGATTCAGGGTAAAAGTGAACACAGTGGGGTTATTAGGGGAGTCCATGACCAGAAAGGAGATAATCATTATACTTGAAGCACTGGTGTGTAGGTGTATTTCAGCAGTTTGTAAAGCATGACCAAATCATCCATAGTTTTTTCTAATGGAGTACTTTAGTGGACTAACAAGAATCTCAAAGTGATGAGATGTGTTAACACTTTGTTTGAATGCTGGATCATGATAGGAAATCACAAATGGTACATGGTGTACTTTCCACACTAGTGCATCCAGAGACAGGCACTTTGCATCCAGAGACAGGCGTCTTCAGCCATTTGTTTCCAGACTGACTGATCTATGGCAAAATATTTGTCTAATAGTAGGGGTATGCGGGTAGATTAATTTAACAACAATAAGAGAGGCAGGCTGCCAGTTTGATGGTTATAGAGGCTATGTCTTTATTCTTCTTTTCTTCTGTAAGCTGATGCCTTTATGTCAGAGGGAATCTCTTCTTCCACAGAGGACCTCAGGCACTTCTGCTAACTCAGCCGTCAGCTGCTGTCAACTGTTTTGAAAGCTCTGCACATCAAAGTAGAATTTTAGGCAAGTCGTCAACTGCAGAATGTGCAATGGGCTGCAGAATGGGCTTGAGCTCTTGTGGTGTGTTCTGTCTCTTTTTTCTTCTGAACCTATTGTGCTTGGCTGGTATGGGTGGTGGGGTTTAGATAAACAGTTCTGTTGTTTTGCTGCTTGTGTTGCTTGTAGATAAATGCCATTAGATACACTAAAACACATCCTATTTTATTGCAGCTTCGTGGTGTGCTCTGTGTTTGAAAGTTAATTGCCATTTCTCAAGATAATGAATTAGACTCTGTTTGCACATGTAACTTTTTTGTTTAATGCTAATTGCTAATTGTCATGACTGGCTTCCTTCCATGAAATTAAAAAAGATGAAATGCTCTTAATTAGCAGTCAACATACTGCAAAACCAACTGGTATCTACAGATGAACCAGGGTTTATATGAAAAAGCAGCAGCAGCTCATGAAATCCAAATGCTCTTTTGTGCTTTTGCGGTTGTAGTAGCTGTGAGTCAGCATAGGTGATTTAATTTTAATGTTGCAATAATAGATCTAGTGATTGCATTTCTTAGTCATAGACTAGTGATAGATCTATTCTATTAAAATAAATTCTATGTCTAATATTTGAAGCAATGGGTAACAGTGAGAGACTCATTTCTGCACAAGTTTCTGTGTAAGTTGTTTATTCCATTTGTGATTTCTGACATATGAGTGCTTGTGTGACTATGATGGTTTCATATATACACTAACTTCTATAACTTGTAGAAGTACCTACCCAAATATTTTTTGCTATTTACTTCATTTCCTGCTTATGAAGAACATATTTCCCTGGACATCCCATCGTCATTTAAAACGCTTTAGCCCAACAGCAGAAAGGAGAAATGGAGTAATTATAATCATCATTATTTAGGTCATTAAAATGCTGATTGTGTGTATCTCCACAGAGTTATATACTGTGATTATAAACAGGCACATGCAGTGTCTTTATTTCCCATTTAGATTGAAGCAATTAAAGAGTAGTACAGTATAATTACAAAAAGCCCAAGGACAAATAATAAAACTTGCTTGTCCTTGCACACAATATGTATTATTGTTGTCTCTTAATTCCAAGTAAATGGTATTGTCCCAGCAATATGACCTAATTTCTATTTTTTGACTTTCTATTTAAGAAATAAGAAAATTTATTGGTGTCAGAACATTATGACTGTTGTGAATAAAATACAGATGTGTGCAATTAGTGTAATATTGTATATGCAATATGTTCTGTGCCCTGAATGCATAAGAAAAGAGTCCAATTTTGTTTGAATAGCTGAGGTCCCTTACTATCTTCCTGGCCTTGGCCCAGCACCACGTTTTGGTGTTGGAAGGTCAGGGAGTTGACATGGAGAGCTTGCATATCCTTAATAGTGCTGTACCCAAACCAGGCTGTGATGCTTCCTGTCTGGATTCTCTAGCACCTTACAGAGCAGTTTAAAATCTCTTAATCATCTAAGGTGGTAAGGATACTGACAGGCCTTTCTCACCAGGGTGTAAATGTGACTTGTCTGGTCCTGCCATATGTGAATGCCAAGGTATCAGTAAATGTCCACTCTCTTTACAAGGCTGCTGTTGATCCTAAGAGGCTAGTTGTTCCTCTCCTGCTTGAGTGCTGAAGTCTATCACTATCACTATATATTTAGCGAATTCAGTCAGTTGCACAATAATAGCTTGAACAATGGTCTAAGATACATACTTATTTGACTACCTATGGTGACAATCTACATAATGCTTGTGAGATTGAGTGCATTCAGTACATATTTACTGACATTTGAAATTCAGTGGATGTCAGTATTTACAGATCACAGTATAAGGTAACTGCAAAAGGAAAGTTTCTTTGATAATCAAAAAAATTCTTGGCAGTAAATTATTACAGTTTCACAGAACATTCAGTAATATTGAAACTTCACAGCAGACTCAGAGGTTGTTGTACCAATTATAGTCACTAAGACTGAATATGTCTGTGAAGATTTTGTGTCATCCTACAACTAAGACTGAAGTATAGAAAAAAAAGTTGCCTGAACATGTCCGTAAGGTAGTGTTTGCTGTGCGGCTAGATATTTTATTCATTGCAATGTTTTTTATTCATCCTATTGGGACAGATAATAGCAAAAATACCTTCTTTCAAGAAAATGATTCTCTGGAATTTTGGCCCTTAAGAAATCGCAACAAGCTTTGCCAAGAAATATGATAGAAGCCATTTAAAACCTGCTTATTCATTGCACTCCTTCTTTTTTTACAGTTTGCAGTATTAAATAATAGTTTGTTGACTAGATCTTGCCAATATAATGAACATTTAATGTTCCTTTCAAGCCGTTTCTATCCTTTTTATGTTTGCAATTTCAATTACCTGCTTATTTGACTAGATATGGCACCATATTAAACATTTGTATAAAAATGACCCTGTGGGGTCAGAGATAACTGTACAGGGTCTGAAAAGGACACTGTGGGGTCCGAGACAACTGTACAGGGTCTGATTATTTGTGATTAGTTCATTGTGTCACAGTCGCCACTGTTATGAAGAATTGATAACTTGCAGGAGCTTGAATAAAAAACAATGATGTCGGAGTCATTTAGATCAGATTCTTAGTTTGAATTACAAATTTCCTATAACACTATACTATAATCATTTCATTAGATAGATATTTTTATACTGTGTCAGACTGCTCCTTATTCCAGATGAATGAATGAATGAATGAATGAATGAATGAATGAATGAATGATCTGTGCTGCACACAGAGCTTTTAAGGGGATTTTATTTTTGTTGTTCTTCTTGTCATAAAGACCATTCTTCCATGCTGTGTTTCAAAGCAATTCAACAACTATCTCACTAAGTAAAGTGTAATGCAGCCATCTATATAGATAAAGTGGTTGCACTTACTGTTAAATAAGCCATGAAGGTAGCCCTAAACTGTAAAAACTCCAGTTACAACAACTTATGCCTCTATGGCCTCATTCATACACTAGCATTTACCTGTCCCCTGGGTGACTGGATCACAAGTGGACGGTACCAGAAATGTAAATGGGGTCAAATCCAAGACTTATCGTGATCCAATCACTCAAAAACATTCATGATGCACATGGCCAAATCACATTTGTATTGCAATGCAAAAGAATCTTGATTTGTCCTGGACACAACAAAAAGCACCATCTACTTGATTATCTGGGAAACATGTACTCATTGTGCATTGTTTGGAAATTGCTCTCTGCTGTTATACTAATCAATAAAGGCAATGCTAAAACAGCAGATATAAAAGCACTGCATTTCATTGATCCAGTCCATCCAAATATTTGGTCTAACATAGTTATAATGACATTTCTAGTTCTTTTTCTTGAGGAAAAAAGGAAGGCTAAACATTTTAGAAAAACATAAAAATATGCTTACAATAAAGTGTCAAATAATGTCCTGGAAATTACAGTATACTGTAGTTGGACAGAGTTTTAAAACATGTTTTTTTTGCGTTGCTGTCCTTCACTGCAGGTACTCCATCTATGGGGGAAGTAATCAGACAACCGAAGTGGGGCCCATGGGGGAAAAAGTTTGAACTACCTCTGCTGTACAGCCCGGCTACCCGCCAGGGGCAGAAAATCAATTGAATACTGCCTTATGTGTGTACACACATGCTGATATTTTCCTAGAAAGCCAAGAAATGATGCATTATACAATAGTAGCAATAAATATTGTCATGATGTCATTTGTGTCTGGAATTATTTCACCAAATTTCTCATTACACTGCGGAATACATTACTCAGACCAGATGTGTACCTGGCACATCAGCATAAGCTCTGCAGGAACAGCTTTATGGAATGCTGGAAGGTCAATCTATTCATTTGCAAAATTGATTGATATAACCTTGGGCATCATTTGGTCATCAACGAAACCAGGGCAGGCAGTCTTCCTATTGTTTTTGCTAAAGTAATTGCTAATGTAAAGGCAGTATTCAGAGATTATTATTGCAAATCATCATCTGTAGCTGTTATTGAAACTACTATACTGGGCTCTTAATGGAACTAGTGGATGAAGGTACCATTATCATAGAGACATGCTGTCCTTTATTCTATGGTGAAATAAGCATACTTATAAAGTATATGTAGAAAAGGCACTATTTTGGGAATTGAGAATGCACTGGTTCCAATTGTTGGGGTTACACACCAATCACAAACCAAGGGTGTTTTCTGGAGTCCTCAGTTATGTATAAATTGGCTAAACCCACAGGCACAGGTTGGCAAGTGAGGGTGGCAAATCTCCCTGCCTGTTTTGGACAGAAGCTATGATTAGGGAGGAAGAAAGCGGGATGTTCCCATCACCGGGGAAAGCAATAGTGAAACTAATGGCTTGCCACAAAATATTGCCAGAAGGCCACAAGTCAGGCTCTGCTCAGTTGCTAAATTCTGTGCATTGTGGGAGGAATCGGTGCTAGAGAAGAAAAAGTGTATATTTAATGTTGACATCAGGTATGGTGAACACCTATGAAAATAACTCAGATGTAGCTAAAAACATGGCATGGTTAATTTGCTTATAAATGTATTAAGACTATTTTCAGCACTTCTTATAATGGTTATGAGACTTTTTTTTTTGGTTATGTGTATTTGTGAAGCAAATTATATAGATTAAGGCATTGTCTGCATCAGTGTCTAGATCAGTTTCACCTTGTAGTCATTCTAAGCCAGACACTACATCCTTAAGGTGGTCAATGACAAGGTACAGAGCCAATATCTGTGAACTTTATTTAGCTTCTCGGGGATTTAGTGATTCATTACATGGGAAATCCAACTCATTCTGGTTGGATAGATGTTAAGGGATATTTAATATTATGGGGTTGGCAATTAATAGCATGTGGTAGAGTGAAGGAAAGCCATCCAACCATAGTAGGTGTAGGTCTGTTAGTCAGCACGATGGTGGGAATGTGGAATAAGGTATCACAGCATACTCAGCCCTAAACAAAATACAATGCATGCAGTCATTGGCTCACTGTTATCAGAATTACATGCCTTTGAACTAATCTTTATAATAGGCATGATAAAAATGTCAACATGTGTATATTTCATTTGCAGCACTTTAATCAAGATGTGATTTATAAATAAATCTGTATACTGTTATTGACATGATGGGTATAATGTAAACAAGACATATAAAAAAATATACAGATGCTTTCTATAATATACTTTTCCTGCATGTCAAAACCACTCAGTCTTGAAGGTCTACTGCTTGTTGATTGGAATCATCTCAATTATGAATGGTTTGTATGAATGGATGGATGATTTTGGGAAAGTTAGGGGGTCAATAAAGCACCAGAGGATTCCACTGGAAACGAACCTGAAGTCTTCGTTTTCTCTGAAGGCTACATACAGTGGTGTAAATATGTGTTGGCCCCCTTTCTGATTTTTTGTTTTGGCATGTTTGTCACACTTTATTGTTTCAGATCATCAAAATAATTTAAATATTACACAAGTAAAAACACAAGTAAACACAACATGCAGTTTTTAAATGAAGATTTTTAATATTAAGGGAAAACTAAATCCAAACCCACATGGCCATGTGAGCAAAAGTGTTTATCACACCTGAGTTAAATTTCTCTAGCCACAACCAGACCCTGATTTGCAATCAAGAAATCAGTTAAATAAGACCTGTCCGAAAAAGTGAAGGAAACCAAAAGATCCTCAAAAGCTACACATCATGCTAAGATCCAACGAAAGTATTTGGTATCTATCAGTCTGGAGAAGGTTATAAAGCCATTTCCAAAGCTTTGGGACGCCAGCGAACCACAGTGACAGCCATTATCCACAAATGGCTACAACATTAAACAGTGGTGAAACTTTCCAGGAGTGGCTGGCTGATCAAAATTACCAAAAGAGCACAGCAACGACTCATCCAAGCTGTTACAAAATGCCACAACAACATCCAAAGAACTGCAGGCCTCACTTGCCTAAGTTAAGGTCAGTGTTCATGACTCCACTATAAGAAAGCGACTGGGCAAAAAATGGCCTGCATGTCAGAGTTCCAAGACAAAAACCACTGCTGAGCAAAAATAACATAAAGGCTCATCTCAGTTTTGCCAGAAAACATCTTGATGATCTCCAAGACTTTTGAGAAACTGTTCTGTGGACTGACAAGAAAAAAGTTGAACTTTTTGGAAGGTATGTGTCCCATTACATCTGGTGTAAAAGTAACACCGCATTTCAGAAAAAGATCATCATACCAACAGTAAAATGTGGTGGTGGTAGTGTGATGGTCTGGGGCTGTTTTGCTGCTTCAGGACATGGAGGACTTGCTATGATAAATGGAACCATGAATTCTGCCGTCTACCAAAAAATCCTAAAGAACAATGTGCGGTCATCTGTTCGTGACCTCAAGCTGAATCGAACTTGGGTTCTGCAGCAGGACAATGATCCAAAACACACCAGCAGGTCCACCTCCAAATGGCTGAAGAAAAACAAAATGAAGACGTTAAAGTGACGTAGTCAGAGTCCTGATCTCAATAGGATTCAGGTCAGGACTTTGACTACACCACTTTAAAGTTAGCCTTTGACTACGCTACTTTTATTATTAAGCCTTCATTTAAAAACTGCATGTTGTGTTTACTTTGCATGCTGTTGTTATCTTTGACTAATATTTAAATTTGTTTGATGACCTGAAACATTAAAGTGTGACAAACATGCAAAAAAAAAAAAAAAAAAAAAAAAACCGAAAGGGGGCCAACAGTTTTTTGACACCACTGAATCTTTCCCCATATATGTGCAGGCCATGTTTATTAAAATGAAAATAAATTGTCCACAAGGTCTACTGTATAATGCCAAATGACCCTAATGTAATAATTCAAAAATGTCAGTGACAAATGTCTCTGGTGTTCCTGAGTGGTATTAGTAATTACAACCAAATTAAGCTGTCACCCTATTTTGAAGGCCTGTCAATTTGTGCTGAAATTAGCTATGACTCTGCAGTAAGGAAAATACAGATACACCAAAACTAATGAGTTTGGAAGATGCTGGTTTGCTAACAGAAATCAGATATGACACATAGGTAAATGTGATGTCTTTACACTGTCTTACATGTATGTATTTAAGCCCTAAGTGTTTTATGTTACTGTCAGGACTCAGCTCGGACTTTTGGCCATGTGCCTTTGTTTACGTTGCTCATCACGTGTCTGCCCCGCCTTCGCCTGCTCCTCCCTGTCTCCACACCTGTTCCTAATTGTGTCTCACTGTCTTTTATATTTAAGTTGCCGATGGCAGCGCGGAATCGTTAGTTACGTTACTCATTGTTGTGTCGTCATTTGTAGTGTTTTAGTTATCGTCTTTTACTGTGTTGTCTTCATTATTTATTAAACCCCTTTCATTTGAAGCTATCCTGCATACGGGTCTGTCTCCTTCCTTCCTGGTTGTGACAGTTACACATTACACAGAAAATGCCCCATTAGAGCAGTTCAAAAGCAGTACTAAAACAAAGCTTTAGAAAATTTTATGCAAAACTGACCATCAATACTTGAATAAATTTCCAATATCTCTATAGGGCTTTTCATACATGAAAACATAACTTCATACAAGACAATCCTGGGTTATCTTGTTTTATGTTTCACACTTTTCCTGTGGTTAACAATTAATCCTGGCTATTAATAATTGGATGTTTTATACTGTACATTTCTAAACCCTGACTCAACCTTCTATTTGCATATTTGTGCTGTAAACAACAAGGTCTGGATAAATACAGCACAGAACTGCTTTAAATAACAGATTGTCTCACACTTTCGCATCAGTGAGAAATATCAGCTTGACACGTGGCTGATCTTAGAGAACTGGGTCAAAAAAAAAAAGGACGTCTGCCATTCTTTGCAAGGATTCTTGATCAAGGATCAAGGAAAGTTTTTTTTGTCATTCCAGAATGTGTGGTATATAAAAGAGAACGAAACTAAGTACAAAGGTCTCAGTTATAGCAGCCAAAAATATGCAACTTAAAAAACTATAAACATATAACTATAATAATATATAATAATATATAATATATATAAAAATATAGACAAGAGTGCAATTCTTATGTTTCATCGCTTGTTGCATATTTGACCAAGCATTCACTGATATCGAGCTTCTGCAAATTTTCTGTCAGTTCAAAAGTCAGTTCATTAAATACTTAGATAATTCTGAATGTGCCATGCAGTTTGTCCAGCAAAGACTCTTTGACCATAACTATAACAATAAAACAGTCCCTCTTCATTCCAACTTACATGTTTTCCATCAATATTTGTCATTATTTCTATTTTTTCCCCTCAAAGCTGCAACAACTGTTGACACAACACACAATTTTTGATTGTGTGTCTGATGGTAAGCATCTAGCAGTAACATTATAACACTGTATCATTTCACACTGTACACTTTTGACACCAAAGTGCTGATGTAAAATGACAATAAAACTGGGTTAAGCACAGTGTGAAAACTCTTATCATGCTTCCCACTATTTGCATGACCATCTTTGAAATGCATGTAATCAAATCACATTTTACATGTTACCATGTGCAGCACATAGACTGTATTTAGACATGCACACCAGTTTATATATAACACACAATATATTTCACATAGAAATGTGCCTAATTCCAACAGCAAACAGCTTAATACTCCATGGCCCCCGAGTGGTCTACTGGAGCCAATATCAGTCCTTCACCCTAATCTGGCTCCTAAAGAAAATCACAGAAATACTGTATGTAGAGAGAGTTGTGAGCTATACAGGGATTAGATTGATTTTTTTTTTCACTGCCATTCATTGCAGGCCTCTGGCAGTCTGTTCACAGCAGCCTACTGAAAGTAGTTCTATTGAGCTGAATTACTGTGACTGTCTCCATATTCCAGCCTCTTGCTGAAGAATGCTGTCGCTTGCTTCATTTAGATGGCTTGTAAAAAATGTAGCACTCTGCTGAATTCTAGTCACTTTGCCAACTGATAAAATACATGCAAATTTACTTTCTTTGCTTTTATTTTATAATAAATAAAATATTCATTTTGGTCTTGTAGGCAGACTGAGATGGATAATACAGTCTTATGTACTATAATAAGGTCTTAGTCCAGTATTAGGTATTAGTACTAGTACAGTAGGGTAACAGTGTTCAATATTGCCAGTATAAATCAAGTAAAGCTTTAGATTTAAGATAATGTCAATTAGCTTAAAATCAAATGAAGGACAAAAATAAAGGACTGTTTCCAAAACAATCCATGATTCAGAAAATTGGGAAAACACCTCAAATAATTGAGATGTGTGATGAATCTGAGTAAATGTTGAAGTTTCATCCATCCATTCTCTGTTTTATAGTGTACTCCAACTCCAACCCATGTACAAGTTTTGGATCTTGAGATAGTAACTCTAGTAATAGCTTGTAATAATGTTGCTTGACATTTGTATCCAAAGTCCATTTGAAAATGCATGAAATAATAGGTATTAAGCTAATAGCAATAAGCTCAGATTAAATGCTCTCTCAGGCAAAGTAATGAGACAGACTAGAGAGACAGGAAAAACAGAAAATGAAGCAGGTTGATAATTTGCAGAGGTCTGCTTCCTAGTCAATCAGCCGTAGAATAAACGCTGATGCTGCTACTCTTGGATAACATGCTGAGCCTATTTAATAGATGTTTTAAGAGGGAAGAACATTCTATACTTCCTTTCTTTTCCTGGACTCCCAATTAGGAATATGCAAATGTGATAAGAGCAACTGAGTGCTGGAATGTTCACATATAATAGTGTTCCTGTGGAAAAGCAAGTGAGACTCTTTAGCTCCTGATCTCAATGAACTGAACTTGATTGATTGCTGATGTGAAGAAAATTTGAGCCATTTGTGTTTTCTGTTTGTGTGTGGGTGCTTGATTGGATCTCCAGAGAACCAGCTGGTTGTAAATTTGAAAAAGAAACTCAATCAAGCCTTCCTGATTGTTGAACTTAACCTTTCTGACCCTACCTGAATGAGCTGCTGATGCAGATGATATCTCAGGAGGCTGCTGCTATGTGATTGCTCACATACATTCTGTAAGTGAAGCTGACCACACACACACACACACACACACACACACACACACACACACACACACACACACACACACACACACACACACACTCGCACACACAATCCATCAGCTTGGTATCCCATCCCATAGTTATTTAGGGTTACCTAAGTAGATGTTGCTTGGCTAATGGTGTAATACAAGGAATACAGATACATATCTTAGTTAATTGTTACTCTGATCTACTTTCTTGCATGATATCAAGTCAACTACTGCTTCTGAAAATGTATTGTAATCATGATATTTAATCTTTAATTAATGTTGAGAATGTAAAAATCTATTTATTTGATGGTAATAACAAACATATACATTCAGTAGATACAAAAACTTATTATTTGACAATATAGTTGTCGCTCACTCACTCATTTTCTACCGCTTATCCGAACTACCTCGAGTCACGGGGAACCTGTGCCTATCTCAGGCGTCATCAGGCATCAAGGCAGCAGGATACACCAACCCATCGCAGGGCACACACACTCAGAGGAGGTCAGTGACGAGGATGGGATTCAAACCCACGTGTGCAGAGCACAATGGATTATATAGTTGTCATTAAGATTTAATCTAATACTATTTACAACAAAAATCTAGCTGATTAATGTAGGAATTGCAGCCCTTTTTTATGTAATATCACTTTTTAATCCTAGTATTACAAGTATTTATCCTTTGCAAACAGTGACTGCCTGTAGTCTGGAAGACATCACTAGATGCTAGGTATCTTCCTACTGCTGCTGTGTTAACTTCTTGGGCCAATAAATAAATTGTAGATTACTTCAGATTACATCCTGCTGCTTTTGGCAGCAAAAAAAAAAAAAAAAAAATCATTAATAAATACAAGGCAACCAGTTTCATTGGCAGCCATCCATGCCCATGTAAGAACAATGGTGTATATGTGTTATGCTTGGGATCATGAGAGGTTCCTTCTCTTCTCCATGCTATCAACTCTTCTTTCTCTCTTATTTTTTTTCACATCATTTTGTACATGTGGATCATCAGATATCATCCATCAGACGATCAGTGTTGGTGTCATCTGTTCACAAGGCTGTATGAAAGAAACTGTACTGCCTGTCTTTTTTAGATGTTTTTTGGCAAAATACATCCCATGGTAAACCTTCTCTATTTACTCTGACAAAGTTTTTTACTGATTGTTGACTTTGACCCAAATACACCTACTACTTGGAGGGTGTTCTTGATCCAGCCAAATGTTTTGAAGGTACTTTTTTCACCAAGCAAAGAACTGTTCTGGAATCCACCACAGTTATTTTTGGAATCTGGCATTCTAAAAAAATTGTCATCCATTGTGTTCTACCTTTTTAAGATTTTACCAAAAATTTATTTCCACTGAGGGGCCCACTCTCAGGACTGAACCTAATCATGGATAAAATAGGAGGGGTACGTCAGAAAGGGCATCCGGAGTAAAATCTGGGACCAATTGATCTGCTGTTGCGACCCTGAACAGGAAACAGCCAGAAGACCAACGACAGCAACAACAACCTAATAATTGATTTGCCATTAATGTTTCTGCTAACTGACATTTTTTCTGTATTTTTACTGTACAAGAAAAATGTCACACTTGAAATCAAATCTAGACCTGAGAACTGAGCTGAGCACTTGCTCCAAATGTTGGTCCCTATTAGGGGCAGGGATCATTGGGTATAGAGTAGTGGTTATGCATATGCATATGTATTTGTGTGTGGGGTTATATAACACCTTAAATACCATTAAATGAAAGCTAAAAATCTGTAAGTCATACACTGTGTTAGAATGTGCTAAAATAACTGATTGAGAGATGAGTTAACACATGATTGTATTGCTCTGCATTTGCCAAACAACACACTATATTTGTAATATATACTGGTTGTATTGTTGATAAAGCAGTTCCATACACACTTGGTGGATCGGCACATTGGTTAGAAGATGCTTTGTAGCATTTACCAAGATTAGAGGTGGGCCTCATGTGATGTGTTGATTTTACTGTTCAGAATACACTCATCTTTATAATTGTTACACTATTTAATTATTTATTTTACAGATCAATATCCTTTTGTAGATACTGTAACCTCTAGGTTCTGTTGCTTTAAATTCCTCTTCTACCTTTTGGTTATTTCTTTGGCTACATCCTTAAATTTGTTTCTAATCACAATCAAACACAATTCAGAATCTTTAAAAGTGGCAAAATAAAAGTAAAATAATTAAAGAGGACATCAGAATCAAACTTGAATGTGCAGTACAGGCACAAATTCAACAATTAAGAATGACTGCTAACAGGTTCCAGGAGGTATGTCATGTGGTTTGGGATTCAGCTGGAAAGTCGGTTAGTACAGGTATTTGAGAAATTATTCTTAAACTGCCAATGTTAGAGTTTTTCATGGGGTTTTGCTGTGAACCATCTAGAAGCCAGTCCAAATGGAAGACCCCTTTATGAAAATTACTGAAGTTCATCAAAATATTTATAAGTCAGGCCAGACTAACAGGTATAACTAGAAGGATCAAGACCAGTTTGCAGTGATCAGTTTACAACAAACGTGCATACATCAATAGTGTACAAATTTGGACAACTAAACCATTTAATTTGTGCAAAAAAATTTAAATAGACACTTTTAATTCAAATAAAAGTGGAAAAAGGTAGAGTAACCACACTCAAAAGGACACCCATCCTCATCTGGGTGACACCAGACAGTGTGATTATAAATCATGCCCTGTAATCTAAATAGTCAAAAGTAATTTTGTAACCAGAAGCTTTTGCGCAACTATTGAATTCATTATAGGTTTAACATGAAATCTTTTTGACTGTTAACTGATGGAGTTTTGAGCATAACACTGATCATAGCAATTACAGTCTTAAGCCATCTCTTGGGTCTCTGCATGGTACCAGCCACAGTTGTTGTTTTTGTTGGTCTTCGTTTAGCTACTCCCTGTTCAGGGTCATCACAGTGGATCATCTATTGGTACCAGCCACAGTAATCCCATGTAATTCCAAACTGTCAATGTGGTGTCATCCTTAGCATCATTAATTAAAATGTATGGGAATACAGTCTGATGTGTTTTTGAAAAAAAAATATTTCATCAGGTTCATTCATCAGCAACTCTGTAAATGTTTTGGCCCTACTTTTCTCTGGCCATCAGTGGAACAGGATCATGTTTTTTGAGTCAAGTAATAGTGTGTGTGTGTGTGTTGTTGGTACAAGTGCATCAGGAACAGCAGTGTTGTTGGCATTTCTAAACACACATACTAAAGCCACACCTGCTTTGTTAATTTACCTTGTAACTCTTTGTAGTACAGATTCCATTCTCCCAGATGTATGACGACTTGTTTGCATTTCTTTTTTTCTGAGCTATTTGTTATGCTGTACTGGTGGGATGATCAATTTTGCACCAAAACTTGCCAGCATATTTTCAACAACATCAACAAAGTCTTCAGCAAATTCAGAACACAAGACCACTTTGTAAATCCTTTTGACAGAAATCAAACCTGTGTAGATGCTGAAAATGATTGATTGCATTCACTGCAGGTAGCTACTCCAAGAAGAGCTTGAAATGTAGTGGTGTTCTTATTTTAATTGCAGAAAGTTTCAGAGAGCAGTGTCATTGATGTGTCAGTAAGGTCATGATTCTGCTAACTGCAGTGCTTACACCACAGTTGGCAATTACTGGCTCCCTAATCAAAGTAGTTACCTGGGAGAATTTTACAAAAAATGTATCCATGAGTTGGCCTTTTAGTGCAGGGTATAATGCTGGAAAGTCTTTTTCTCTCATTCCTTGTGCTTTTATCCAGCAGACAACATGTGTGGCAGATGGACCAATCGACTCCCAGTAAATCAGGAACACCTGTTGTGTGTACTACCTCGTGGCCTCATCTGAAAATGCAAAACTTGCTCTGGATGTTTGGTGATTCAGTTATATAATCTGCAGTTCTAGCTTCCAGTGTACAGCAATCTTGTGCAACTCTGAAAAATGTAAAGAGTATTATGTATTACACTGTACTGCATAGATGGCTAAAGTTTCATTGTAAAACATCAGTAACATTAGTAGTATAAATTTTCATTTTGGGATATAAACAGTACTTGTGTGTATCATTTTGTAAAATACACAAATGTTTAGCACAGACCAATAGAAACCATCTAGTCTTGTGATTAATATGAGCAGCTCCATGTGATTACTGTAAAAGATCGAAAAAAGATTGCAAAGCTATGTTACTGTGTATACAGTGGTTGACAATAAAACTGAGGCACCTGGTTTTAGGCCACAATAATTTTATGTGCCAAGTACTGCACAGTGGCAAGAAGGATTTTGAGCCATTTCGCTTACACAACAGTAGCCTGGTCTCTATGTGATGCTGGTGGAGGAAAATATTACTCAACTCAAAATGGCTCAGAAATATTCAGATCTGATGAATGTGCAGGCCATGAGAGTTGTTCAAACTGTTCACAATCTGTTCACAACCATCAGTTTCAGTACACGGTCATATCACAACAACAGACTACATCCTTAATTCTATTTGGCAGTGGTTTCAAAAAACGTACATCCTCTGCATATAATCAAATACATATGCAGAGGATACCCAGGTGATTTAACTAACCTACAGGTTCCCAGTATTGGGTTTGGAGTACCAAGCCTACATCCACATTAATTGAGATACATTTGCAAACATCTTTTTCTCTATGGTTTAACTTCACTGAAAAGACTCAAATTCAAATAAAATTGAAGTGAATTGAATATTCAGAGATTTTCAACAATGACATATTTTTAGTCATGTGGCTCAGCCAAGTGACCCATTCGCAATGTTGCCAAAGGCCTTACGTTTTAACGCATGTGCACTACAGGCATGTAACTTCAAGATGGCAAACGTACGACAGGAAGCAGTTTTCAGATATATCTGGATTAATGTGTTTGTAGCCCTAGTGCTTTCCCTGATCTCAACACACCTGCTCAAAATCATCAGCTAATTAAAATAAGTGTGCGTGTTATTCTGCTTTCATGTGCTATTGGAATTAATTTGTAATTAAGTTGTCATGTTTACATGCTTTGTTGTCAGAAATAACATAACACACGGATGACACCAAGTTCCATCACACACACACACACACACACACACACACACACACACACACACACACACACACACACACACACACACACATATATGTTTATTTATTTTATTGAGCCCATAACACATCCGTTAAGTTAGTTTGCTGATGATAATTGTGGTCAAGTACAAAATATTGTAAAAATCTACAACATGCACAGAATGGTTGCTGCTGTACATCAATGAATATGAACAAAATGACGTGTTAACAATTAAATAAACAAAATTAACAAATAGAACAGAAACTGTACTCTACTCCATTATGTTGAAAGTTTAGGACTCCTCCAATCTCAGAGGTTTTACACTTGAGCAACCTCGCAGTGAGAAACTCATATTTATGACAATTCAGATAGCTTTTGAAGGCAGCATTAGAGCAGGGAAAACACTAAAATGTGCAGGACATGGAGTACTCCAGGGTCACTGTTGAGCTCTAACTCATTGTTTCATTGTTTTCATTGAAAGCTACAAATGCTGTAATGCTGCTTTTTTTTTTTTTTTTTTTTTACTAACAGTTTAACACAAATGGATGCTGCAAGGTGACTTATTACACTTTGACTTACCCATTGTTGTTGGAGTGAAAGTAAAAGGACCCTGTAAAGTGGTATAACAATAAACTGTTCACTCTTTTGTTGCAAAATGAAAATTTCCAAGCTCAAATATGCCACAGTCGTCCATGCCCAAAAGGCAATGAGGCCAAATTAGTTGTGCTCGCTGGCTGGGGGCGGATAAGATACTTACTCCAGAAAGTTCTGTGACATTAGTAATCAGGGGATGAGGTAGTTGAGTGAAGGTCATGTGCAGAGTGAGGATCATGGGAGTCCTCACAGTCTGCAACTTCAGGACATTGTACACAAGGGTATGTCAAATACATCCACATGAACAGAAATAGTTGCAAATTTTTTGCCAAAAACATCTCAGTCTCACATCTGTGATTGAGTCTCACCCAGGTGCACATCTAGGCATATAAAAATATTGGAGATGTATAGAACTCTTAAGTGTTTAGTTTTTCCACAAAAGAATACAACTTTAAGGAATTCTGAAGCCTACAATTAGCATAAGTAAAAAACTAGAGTTAGGCTATAATCTATAATCTACACCATGGTCACATGACTTCTTCCCTGATAATGAGCCACTGTTCACTTGTTGTGGCTGAATCTGAATGAATGAAAAGTTGAAGTTGGAAAAGTTTGCAAGAGTGTGTTATTAGTAAAATCCTGTTTGGCATGATCACGTTTAATGTCCCAGGCAAACTCTGTAGTCTCATTTACCCACTTAGCAAAATCAGAGGAGCTAAAATGTGACTGTATTCCAGATTTTAGGATTCATTCCTGTAGCACTCTATTCAGGGAAGTCTATAGCACATATTGAATATAAATAAAATATTTATTTAGCAAAAACTGCACTGTAAATCTTAACTACTTAAGTATCTTAGTTTTAATCTTAATATATGTTTTAATAATCATTAATGGTTTATGTGGGATATGGTGGCTCATGCCTCCAAGTGTGTGTGTGTGTGTGTTTGTGTGTTTGCTGTTGTGCTCTGTGATGGCCTGGCTGCCTCACATTGTGCCTCAAGTCTCCTGGGATAGGCTCCAGGTTCTCTGTGACCGTATGTAAGATAAGTGCTAAAGAAAATTGTAGAGAAACAGTAGTATTTCTGCAATTGCTCAAAATATCACAATTATACAGTATTTCCATTTCTTATGTGTGTGTTGAATTAAAAACTGTTGACTCTCAAAAAATATCTGAATTTTATTTAGATAACTTTTCCTATATATGTACCATATGTATGCATCCTCTTTCCCATTGCTATCCAGTCTATTGTCCCTCATCTTCTAAAGTCCCTTATCAGCTTGCTCCCTTAAATCACTCCCTCACAGCCTTTGAGCTCCCATCCATTCATCCTTGCCTGTCCTAGTTCACGTCCTCTCAATGATAGCAGGCACTCAGTGATTTGCTGGGCTCTTCCTACTCTCATTAGTGCCAATAAGGGGAACAGACTCCTGTGGTGATCTGCCTTTTGTACCATTTCATCTCACATGCATCATGCTATAGCCTGCAGAGGCTCTTTCTCCGAGAGAGAGATGGAGAGCTGGTAATTCTCTCCCCAGCCCTATCTGTCATGAGACCACTACCATCAAGTGCAGGCTTGTGCTTCTGAAGTGGCTCTGGCACACTATTAGAGGAGATGAGCTGAAATTGAAGGGGGAATATAGCACTCTGATTTTCTCTTCAGGTGTGTTCGAGAGAGGCCTCAGTGAGCTTGAAGCTTTCAGACAAACTTCTGTTCTACGCTGGGATGCAGATGAGATTAATGAGCATAGAAGAGCAGGATGTACCTTCTATTCATCTTGTGTGCAGTTCTTTTTTTAAGTGTTATGTGGGCATTATCATAACACATGAAAAATATCATGATGTATTGTACTGGTCCAGTGTGTAACCATGAGAACTGACTACGTTGTACTTTTGCCAAGTAAAAGCACCATACGTCAGGACTTTTGAATACTATCTGAAGTTTGAGTCTCACTTGCTTTATAAAAAAAAAAAAACAATACATAATATTTTGTAAGAATACCACAAGGCAGAGGATCATGGATTAGCAAACAGGATCATGCACGTGAAATTCTATGAAAACAAACTGCTCAGTATGCACATGAATGAACAATACTTTGCAATGAGAGTAGCGAGCATGCTGCTTAAATGTGTGTGGAACCTGGAAATGGCTCAGTATTCGTGCGAGGGGTCGCTCCGTTGGTTGGGTGAGGGTGTAGGAGCTTGGAACATTACAGGACACCCCCCAGAAAAATGGAGTTTCTCAATATAGAATGTCATTGGCATTTACCCAGAATATTTCTTTAGGGTCATAGCCCTACCAGTCTACGAGGTACTGGAGCTGACCATTTCGGCTTATGAATATCCAGAGCTGGTGGTGGTTCCAGGTTGGTAGTGGTGTGGTTGGTGGTTGTGTGGGCTGGCTTAAGAAGGGAAAAGTGAAAGGTGGGAAAAATTTAGTAGTGCATGGAAAGCTGCAGTCAGTAAGTGACAGGATTTATTTTTCGAGTGATCACAAATAGGCCAAAAAATGGGAAATTAACTTCTAGCAAGGGAGTTTCAATTTTAGGTTCATGGTAAAAAGCCACACTCTTTGACCAATTGGTATTTGGGTGATTGCATCGACTTTGGTTGTCTTTACACAATAATTATCCTGTGCTCATCTTGTGTAGCTATGTCCTTTATAAAGTTTTATAGGATTCACTTGAATGAAAACAAGACTTATTTGGCGTAATCTGAGCTAGAGAGAAAGAAGTCCCCATTTCTGCTAAGCTCAGCATTCAATCTCAATTTCCTCACATTTTAATAGTCAAAGCAGCAGCTGATGCCAGACTGGATATGAAGAATAACAAGTTTAAACTATGTTGGAGCAAATTTTATTTATTTGTTTGTTTGTTTGTTTGTTTATTTATTTATTTATTTATCTGATTGACCCTTATGTGAGATTTTGCCAGACTCAGTAAGGTTGCCAGGTTTCTGCAAAATTTACAGCATAACTTTTTCTCAAAAACAATAACACAAACTAGACCCAAATTTACAGAACAGTTTTACATGAATATAAAAATCATAATTTTTAGTTTAAGATTTGTATTTATCCCTAAAATGCCAAGAGTGTGATTATTAATTACTTACTTTCTATAACTGTAGACTGTTTACTGAATAAAAGCACATAAAGTAGACCTTGGCTTTGATAGGAAGCCTTACAGTACAGCTTTACAGCCTGTAATCTTGTGATTTATGATCTGAGATTGATCTGAGTAGGTTATGTGTGTTTGACCTTGCTTTGCCTATCTTACCTTGTGAAGCCCAGTGATGTTGATATATATTTTGGATGTGTTTTTTGAGGACCTTTTGCTCTCCTTTGTTCATTAGTGAACCTTTTGCACATAGATCTTTATACTGCCCCTGAGAGCTCTTTGTTACACTGACTTTAATTAAGTATGGTTCATGTTAGGAAATAAAAAAGTTCTCAATCTAATCACTGTCTAGGATTAAAATGATATCCTCTCCAAATGATGTTCTGTCCAAACTTTATGTGTATTTAACATTTTTAACATATTAACATAACATATTTAACATGCTTAGGAACAAGCACCTGGGGCATCTTGGAGAGAAGAGGTTTGATATTTTAGGTTTGATATCAACATTTATTCTGAAGAAAGAAACGATTGTGGATGAATATACTCTCCCTAATAGGTTAGATAAAAACTCCAAATTCTTAAAGCCCTAAGTGTCTATTTTCATTTAATCGAATAAGCACCACTGTTGAGTGAGATGTGACAAAAAAATTCAATACTAAACACTGGCACAAAAAAAATGATAAAAGTCATAGTAATATATTATTACTGACCTTAAATGGCAATCCATAGTATTTTCCAGATTGTATTTATTAAATCCCAAAATGTAAATATTAGCATGTCCTTAAACTCTATACAAGTCTGTAACCAAAGCAATGTCATGTTTGGCCTGCAGAACCTTTTTTTAATATATATAAAAATAAATCCCCCCTTTATTTTTAGTGCTCTTTGACCTTGTTCTTTTCAGAGTGAATGCAAAGCCACTTCATGAAGTCCATTAGCAATTCTCTCCTAGTGCATTTTCCTTCTAATCATAAACCTTTGGAATGAGGCTTTGTCAATGTTTTAGTGGTCTCAACATCACTATTCCCCTCTGGCACACATTTAACTATTCCTCCCTGTGGTCCTTCTCCAATTTATCTTATTAGAAAATATGTTTCAGATTTCAGAAATGGTGCCAAAATTATTCATGAATAACAATACAGGAGTGGGGGCTATGCTTTAAAGTGTCCCTTTGAATGTGCAATATTTGATTGTTTTGGCGCAGAAGCAGGAGCTGCTCCCTTTTCATGTTTTTCTTTAGAAGTATTGCTCCTAGTCTTTTTGCCTATATCACTTACTCTCATCTTTTCCCTAGAGATTCCTTCAGTTCTGTACTGTTCCTTTTCCTCCCTTAGCTATGACTCGCAGCATTGTACAGAACTGTGGGCTTCAAAAAATGTCATATTCAGTCTGAGTCATTCTCCATAGAGTCCAGGATTCTTCAGCAGTAAAACTGAAAGTTAATCAGTTCAAATCTGTCTCAAAAAATTAATATAAAAAAATTACTCATTATATGTTATACCCTAATATTAATTTGTAGGATAACCAGCCCTCAAGAATCAGTCTGGATAGATGGATCGCAAGTGGAAATTTACAGTTAGTTTTACACAAATCAGTGCAAGTGAAAAGAAAAATTGAATTCCAGATAGAAATAAGATTGCAAATTGACAAATATACATACGACAAGCTGTGCAAAGTTCTAGTATAATAATGAGCAAGTACAATCAGTTAATAGCATGAGGTAATTATTGTGTCACCAGAACTTAGCACTGTTTTAATGTTTCAGCATCAAGTGAAAGCACCATGAAAAAAATCAATAAGGAGTATTTGTTAGTGACACTGGGTAAGCATTAATCATCTAATTATATCGTTGATTGTTATGCACCATTATGCAAATTCATTCCTTCTACTAGTCATACTTTTTTTTTTTTTAACTTTATTTAAAATCCATGTTTGCAAGATTAAACAACTTTAAACTGAACCTTTTACATGATGGTATGAACATTGAGTCTTTATATTTCGATTTTGAGTTAGTCTTTCATTACGTTGGATTGATAACTCATTGTTTCAAGATCTATTTTTTTTTTTGCCTTTACATATCTTTTTGTTTTGACTTTTGAAGGCCCCGAATCACAAAAACTACAACTGATCTACTGAATAATACCTTATAGTATTCAAAGCTAAGCTATAATGACATCAAAACGACTACTTTATTTTACTATTATTAAACTTTCTCAATTTGAAGATCTGTCCCAAATCACATATTTATGATCACATATAATGTTACTATTCTATGCTATTTTTTTCGAATAAAGTGAGTAATTTGTTTGTACTGAAATCCCAACAACAAGAAGGGCATCTCAAGTACATGGACGATGCAGATATTCACCTGAAAATGAAAAAAAAAAAGTTGGACGCTTCATGCAATCAACTCTCGCCAAGATGGCAACAAATCATCTTACAAATGTCTTTTGCCACATCACATTTGGCATCTACTTTAGTCCAAAAGCATTAGTGTTCCATTTGGTACGCAGCTTACACATTACATCATTATTTATATAAGACTGAATGAAATCCCACCATATCACACACCGTTGTTATCTTCTTTCCTATGATAATAGGTTGATTGTGGATGACACAAATCTTTCAAAGAAATGCAACATATTTATATGTGACATGAACTTGTTGGTAAGTTTTAATGTGACAGGAAATGGGTTCTGGAAAAAAGGTCTGATTACATGACCAGCTGGGCTGGTGGTTGTTTCTGGGGCATTTGTTAGTGGCTTAGTGACTTTGGCACTGTAAGCTCATACAGACGCCATGTCATTAATACATCACTAGCTCTCCAGATGGAGTCAGCAGAAAAAAGAAGATTTTTGTTTCCTCATGGCTTACCCCAGAACATGAGGAATCACACAAATAAAAAAGAAACGATGAACTGAATGACTCAAAAGACAAAAAACAGAAACAAAACTCAGATCAACAGCCGAACGGTTGGTCTGGTACATTCAGAACCTGCAAAATGAAGCTTAAGCTCAAATGTTAGATGGAATCAAATAAAATTAAATTAAAGAATTAAAGATTAAATACACATGGTGATAATGTTGATACATTTCCAGTTTACAATGACATGGTCCTGTGCTGTAGTCTCTCTTTGCCTCTAAGATGGGAACACTTGTTTCACTACCGCCTGGCACCTGAGATGCTGTTAATTGAGCACAATGTTCCCAAAATAGCAATTGCAATATCTCCATGTTAAAATTTGAGCTAATTAGATATTCATGTAATTACTATCTTTAACTGATTTTCTGTCAAATGCCTACATTTAGGACAATGACCCCAAATAACTACTTGCACATTCAGAAACAGAGGTAATATGAGCAGCAGTGCTTGCTCTGTATCGTATGCACCTCTGGAAGATTTCAAAGTAATTTTTAATCAGAGCCAAACAGGGAACCCTGGGAAACAAAATCAAATTGGAAAAGCCCTGTAATGGCCATTTTCATTTTGTATATATCATTACAAAACATGACATGACATGAATCACCTGTTAATTCAGCATTATTCATTAATGTATTTTAAGACATTGAGTATTTCATAACTGGTTCATAGATAGAAAAAGAACACTTTTAGATGGGAGGGTTTGGGTTGAGACTGAGCACACATATGCTGTAGACCTGCGAACCTTGAGAATATGTGTTTTGCTTGTGCTGCTTCATCCTCTTTCTGCAAATTTGCATAATGCTTGTTAGAGGGTGGCTTGTGACTATGACAGATTTTGAGGGGTGGGTGAACAGGTGGGAGGGAAATTATTGTTACTGTCAACATACATTAGCATATTTTACTGATGTGAAACAGTGATGCTACTTTTATTACTTTTTTAAGTGGCAAACGCGATTGAACATGTGATAAGATGTGTAACAGTGATCTGATTCCTAATTGTTACTTTAGCAGACAAAGCGCAATTTGTAAAAGTGCAATTAATCATGATAACTTGTCACTCACTTTAATTACATTGTCTTTGTACTCACTACAAATATCATGAGTTTTTTCAAATATCTCTTAATTCTTTTTTTTTTGCCCTGCTACATAAATACCTATTAAAATCCAATTTTAACTACCTATTAATCACACAAACATTTTTGTGTAATGACTAAAAGAAAAATCTAAAGTGAAAACACAAATGAAGTTGTGAGAAATGGTACATCTCTCATTTCTAACCTCTACTGCAACCCCTGAATGGGGTACTAGTTCATCACAAGGCACCATGCATTCACAAAGTACTAGAATGACTATCATTCTGCTTTAAAAAACGCATTAATTTTGGCATAGTAGCCTTTATTACCACCATGTATACATTATAGCACAGTGAGATTTTTTTCTTCACCAATCCCAGTTGAGCAGGTTGAGGTCAGAGCACAGAGGCAGCTACAATACAGCACCCCTGAAGCTGTACCAGGGTTAAAGGCCATGCTCAATTGCCCATCAGTAGCAGCTGGGCAGTGCTGGGGCTCAAAGCCTGACCATCTACACTAAAATAATTGGTTAAAATAAAAAATAAGAAATGTATAGGGTGGCAGGATTATCTTCTCACTCCATTGCCCAAGTTGCGTGCTCTTATACAGTATATGATAGGCACATTCTTTTTCTTAATTATCTGTATCGTAGTAAAAAAATAAATAAATAAAACATCAAAAACATCAAAAAATCATTCCAACAGTAAGACATCTCACCTAATAAGATGTAAAAAAAAAAAAAAAAAGAAAGAAATTTGTGCCTGTTTTTGTAAATGAATGAATGGAAGTCTAGTGTACTGGTAAAATGGTTAATTTCTTACTTAACAAGAGCTTGCATGTGTACTAAAAACAATGAAAACTTGTATACAATTATCACAAGTAACACTCTCTCTAATGACAGAATAAATATCTAGGTTTAATCAAGCTTGGTCTTGAAATTTTGAGTATGTTCTGTTCATCATTGCTTCCTGGTGTAGGGTTTCAGACAGATTTGATGAGAATAGTCATAAAATGCAATCAATAAAATGTAGCAGTAAATGAAAAAATGAAGTCATTGAAGGCAGCCACTGACTGTAGTCAATAAAGAAGAGAACAAAAGGTTTGTAGTAAATCCTTTGCATGAGGATGTGTAAAATATTCACAACAATATTCACTGACTTGATCTTCTAAAGACTTCAATGAATTTTGCATATATGGTATTATGCAAATGTGATGATTTCCTCATGACCTGTCATGGAGTTTTTCCTTGCCACTGGATTAACATTTAACGATCTTGATCTGTGTATCATCCATATTTCTTTAGGTGAATTAAAATTACTTTGTGTCTTTTGTTAATTGCACAAATACAGTATTAAAATGAAAAAAATAAAAACCTGAATTACAACTACTAATTTGTCCCCATCCGACCTTGTTGTTTATATTTGCTTCAAGTTGCTTTCTTGTTTTTTTCCTCCTCTATCACACTGGGACACTAATTTGAGCTTGAACAATTCATAATGGTGTAACAAATTCTTTTTTCAGACCTGTGGATGTGAGAAAAAGTGTGTGTGAAGAAGAGTGTTAAGAAAGCATCTTATTAAAAGTCCCTGAAGTGTCTGGTGGAAAGTGCATCAGATTTATTAAGGTTTACCTAAACAGTTTAATGAGCAATATGTTAAAATTGTATTTTGTTATAATTTAATATTTTTGCTTATTATTATAAATAAAGTATGATGAAGTTTGAAAATGAAGATGGAAAAACCTACGAAGGAGACGCGTTCTAATGACCCTATGGTAACTAGAAAATATGGCAAATAGAACCATGACCTAGCCTATCCAGGAGTCTTAAAAAAAGGTGATCAGTTTGGGGTAGTGTACTGTAATTGGTTAATATTTTAACATTTGGCTAATGCAATCTAATAGAAAGTTTGTTCAGTAAATAATCCTATCTCCAAAAAAAACCCCCTTTGTCAGTGGTGATAAGCCTAAAATCAAACCGTTAAAGCTACACACACATTGAAGTATCGTATCGTACTCTATCGTTTCGTATCATACACACCAAGATCCTGTCCAATGTCTGCATACTTCAACAATGTTAGGTTGTTGATGGCTACATTAACTTAATTGTCGGAAGATGAGGATTGCAATGATAAAGAAAAAATAACACAGAAAAAAAATTACTCTATAACACTGCGACAACTGCTAGCGAGACAGAGACGGGGCATCTCACAAGGAAGCAAGGTAGGAGCCCAAAAAAATGTACCACATACACTGCTCTGAATGCCTGATTGAGCACAATTTAAAATGTTTTTACAATTTAGTTGTATCTCTACTATCCAAATAACATCAAACATTTGTAAATCAAACTATTGTAACTCGGAGAGTATCTGTGTTTACATATGAGATACTGTAGATAGGATACTGTCTGATACATATTCTGTGATTGTCTTTCTGGTTGAAATATAGTATTACTGGCTTTCTTCTTTTCCTTATGCCTTGCCTAATTCACATTGCCTGCCAATCACCTGACCATTGTTTACATTTTGACTTTGAGTTTCCTGCCAATTCTCCACCTTTGCTATGGTATTCATGACACTGACAAAGCTGCACTTGCATCAGTCACAGCTTTTGTCCTGATACAGAGCAGATATTCATGAAAGAACAGCGCTCATTTGCATTTTCAGTTACTGAGATATGGTACACATGTGTACTCTAATAGCCTAAATCTGCACAAATAACAGCTATTTCAAATAAAATTTTAATCATGTTAGCAATCTAGAAGCACAGTATGTCCTCCAAAAGATAAATGGAAATCAGCACATCTGGATAAATAATTTGTTGTGAAAGTGGTTTTGATTTTTTGCCAAAGTCACTTAAATGTAAGTTGTGGGCAAAAATATGACTTAATTAATGCATTATATGCACAATGGCAAAACTGGCAGGTGTTTTGATCGAGACAAGATGTGTGTGATGTATCTGGTACGTTTATGGTCTTGCATCAGAGCAAAAAAGAGGGGATAGTGGTGTTTGTATTATGTTATGATTGCTTGAGGACAAATTGCAACAATTGATATTGATCTTGAATTGAATTGCATTGGGAAATTAATTGAGAATGGATTTTGGTATATTTATTATCTCTTTCATTGGAAAGTCCAATATCATGACTAGTTATTGTCAATACCATGACATTATTAGACGTAAGGTAAAATTTTGTAGCACTCTGCCAAGATATTTGACCATTACACCCACAGGTGGTTCTTCAATTTTATAGAATGTATTTGTATGCTGTAACATTACAATTTTCTTTTAAATTGACTAAAGCCCAGACCTCCTCGTCCAACATCAATGTCTGACCTCATGTTGCTGAATGATTGCAAATCTCCATAGCAATGCAGATAAACTTACAGCTACACCTATAGCTTTTACTAGATTTATAGTGTATACATTTTAATCAAGCTGTATTATGAACACAGTGCTATAGGGCAAACATAGCTTTATATTTCTATAAAGTTAGATTTAGCTAACAATGTAATCATTTTATAAATATGTGCTTTTAAAGGTATTTTACATTAACCAAATAGTCACTGTATGCAAAGACAAAACAATGTTAGTTGTTAGTTATTTTGGCTAAGTATCCTCATGGATCATTAAATTAAATATAAAAATATCAGGAGTCATAATGATTTCTGTTAAACTATACAGAAGCCTAAACCCCACCTCTTTGCTATTGGATTCCAAGAATTGGATTCAATTAAAACACTGACAGTGCAACCAGATTTGCATCACCTCTAATAAACAGAAAAAGAAAAGAATACAGTATAGTACAAAGAAAAGTAAAACTTAGAAGATCTTTAAATGAACTAACGCATAGCAAGGAGAGGATGTAGGTGGAATGGCATCAGAGACAGATGGAATCGTGTCTCCACTAAGCAACAGTGTGGGAGATTGATGGAAGCTCCCCAAATGCAGTATGTGGGTGATGTGACTCCCTTTATGCAGTATACAGGAGATAGATGGAAGCCTCTCAAAACTTTGAAGCTGCAATATTTATACCCATGAGTGTACTTTCAACTTCCTGCTCTGCCACTGACCAGGTTTAACCAACTGGGGACCAGGCTTTATTTTTTCCAGAAGGAGAAGAAAACAGTACTTGGTCAGCAATTCTGGAAGATTCAGCCAGGATTAGAATTTGAATGTATAGTGAACAGATCTGGATGAATTCTTGATTTTAAAAATTAATCCTAGCAGGTGTGATGAGAACTTTAGGAAACAGGGAGTTGCCTTTTGGTTTTGGGTTATTGTTTACAAGCTCAGGGGTTAATGCAAAGCTGCTAATTTTGGGCACTTGCGCAAGGCCCTTAGCCCTATTTGCTGCAGGGGAGCTATATCATGGCTGAATGTAACTCTGATACTGACTTCAAAACAAACAAGCTGAGATATGGAAAGCAATCAATTTCACTGCACTGTAAAGTATACAGTGTGTGTATGGGTCAAACAGTGTGTGCGTGTGTGTCCTCACAACTAACTTACAACAGAATATAAAGCCATATACTATAAATATTATTTCCAAAACATGAGCGTTCATTATGAAATATATGTTTAAATGGCACTAAATATGACCAGTAAATAGGATCAGCACTGCTTTAATATAATTACAAATCATTATTTTAATCCCCATTCCTGCAGCTAGGCATGAGAACTGAAGGGTTTAATAATAATAATAATAATAATAATAATAATAATAATAATAATAAAAAAATAAAAAATAAAGACTGTATATGACAGTTCATCCATTTCTAAATACAATCAAACAACAACATGGGTTTACTCACCTGGCCTTAAATGCATGATTATCTTTGTAATATCATCTCATTTCAGACTCAAGAGCTCATAACCTGATGCCATGTTCTACCCTTGCATTGGGGTTTCCTCTGGGTGATTTGGTTTTCTGCCCTAGTACAAAGATATGCACTGTAAGATGATTGGTATCTAAATGTATGTAGTGTGAGGATGTGTGTGCTTATGACCCGTAATATTTCAGCATCCCATCTAGGCTCCCCCATCTTGGATCCTGATGACCTTGTGTGAGATTAGTGTTAAAGAAAATGAATAGATGGATAAATTGGTAAATTTAGTATTTGTTGATTGCTTATTCGTCAGGCTGCAAAAAGTGACAGGTGAATCTTGCATTCTTATTGATTGGCAAAAGAATCTCAGCTGGTCTTGCAGATAGAAAATTAAGTTCTGACTGAAGAGCACCTCATTGTTTAAAAAAATCTCAACCTCGGTGGCATGGAATGTTTTGAGTTGCAGGTTTTCAATTTCAATCTTAGAAACCTTAGCCGTGGATTCTGAAAAGATGAAAGGAGTTATAACATGACTTCAAACATCAGCTTTACGGGATTCTCATAGAGTAAGGGAATATTCTAGCGGTAATATTGATGTGCAGGAAACCACTTTGGCAAGCGAGTGATTGAGAGAATACTCTACTGAGAGAAGAAGGGAGAAGTTTTCAGTGTACAGGCTTTTTTAGAGAGACAGACAAGGAGAGAGTAGCATGGCCTGGAATTACAATGTTACTGCAACAGAAGTTATAGTATAAAAAAAATCAATGTGTGAGTAGGTGTTTAGGTGAGAAAAAAGTAATACTGCTTGGTATAAGGATGGAAAAATCATCCCCCATCAGACTGAACATAAAGAGTATGTCTGGAAAGTACCTGAAAGCTTAGAGAAGAGAATGGGAGGTGGAATGATGAAGGGCCCATAATGAGATTTGTGCTCTGAGAGAAGAGTGAGTAGACTGTCAACAAAATTTGCATTGTGCCAATTAGGTGCATAAATATTGGCAGAGCAAACAGGGCTGTTATACAAAGTATCAGAGACAATAAGGTTTCTGCCTCACTACCTCAACCTGAACATATTGCGTGGATTGCACACATTTACACTTTATTAATGATAGTTATACCAGTCCACCAATATGCTGCATATTATTATGTTCTCATTACAAGTTTCCCTTTGCTTGTACAGATACTCGATTTCTATCTTTATTGTAACTATTTTTCTTTACTTTTTCTTTTCATCTATTCACTTTTCATGTCAAAAAGCATTTCACTATATGTCTTACTGTGTATGGTTGTGAATGTGACATAATTAAATTTACATCACACTAAAATTGCACCTTTCTACACTTTTTTTCCATAACATTCACACTGTTCTCCCACTGATCTGTATTCATATATTATATTTTATATATTTTTTATTCTGTATTATAGATTTCAATAAAATAAAATAACTAACTAACTAACTCACAAAATAACTAAGATTAAATAAATAAATAAATAAATAAACAAAGATTTTAATAAATCAAATAATAACTAACTATATAAATAAACAAATAAATAAATAAACACAATCCCATTAAACAGTCAAGTAAGAAACTGTTATAATTTTTACCTTGGTATATAATGATACTCTTCAAGCACAAGAGGAATTAAAAATCAACACCTTTATCCACACTTAAATGAACAGATTTTTGTGTATGCATGCAAGTGTATGCATCAGCAACCTTACATTCTGTAAGACTCTCCTATAATGCATTGCTTCTAGATTCTTCTCCAATCACAGCTTGTGATGATTCATTTATGCCTTGAATGAACGCCCGAATGCTCCCTCAGTAACCACGGAAAACAAGAGGGAAAGCATTCATTATCTTTAATTATTCATCTGATTTTTCTTTGAAGAGTAAGCATCGTGTTTGTGCAACAATAACATGCTGATGAAGTTGTGAACATAAAGGACAGCTTGATTGGCAAGGCTGTGTTTTAACAAAGCCGATGGTTAATCACTTCACCCGGCATGGGGGCTTTATGTTACTTCCCCACTGTGAAGCAGAATTACATTCCGAGACTCTGTGTAAACGTGCACAGATCTGCACTTCATTTCCACAACTAGCATAATAGCGTAAAAGTTGAGTTAACAGCCTGCTTGACAAAAAAAAAAAAAAACAACAAAAAAAAACAGCCTGCTTGAAGTTGCTGCACTGTATGTGCATGTGTATTTTTTATTTATGCGACATTTAGTTCTGGTCCACGGGTTTTATCCAATAATCCAATAATTACAAGTGTGCCTATATTTCCTATAACTGAACTGTTTTCAAATTAGTTAAAAACTGTTACTACAGCAGTGTTAATGACACAATTAAAGGACAAGACAAAGCATATTTAGGGCATATAACTTCTAGCTAGCTTACAATATAAATTTTACCAGAAGCACATTTAATAGGAATACACAAATTGATAGGAGTTTTCTTTGTAGTGCTATAAAGCAAGTGAATACTTTTCCATATATGGTTTGAAATGTCATATTAATTTATTTTTCATAGAACTGTTCAATAAAAGCCATATAACACAAGCAAGGTCACAGTTATATTGAATATTGACACGGCCATAATTAACAAATACTGTATATAACCAAAAATATCTCACATTCTTGCTTGTAGAATATTAAATATATTTATATTTAATAAAAAAAATATATAATTATATTTATCCCTTTTTTTCTTTTTTGGTCTTAATGATTTCTAACACATTAATTTTAACGCATTCACATTCATTATAAATGTGAAATCTAACAGTATCCATGATCTCTAATATTGAAGCAGGGTTTACTGTTTTGAAAAAACTCCTGCAACCAAAATCTCATTAAACCTGTCCTCCATACTGTTGTCCTGAGGCAACCCATTATGTTTTGGACCCTAAAGCCTACATTTTGTAATTATTATTATTATTATTATTATTATTATTATTATTATTACTTTTGATATGAATTGATAACATATTTAAGGGAGAAGGGACTTTAGTCTCATTGTTAAAAAGGTATCAGGAGAAGGGTACAAAATAATTTTTCATTATAATATCTAATGCCTTATTTCAAAATAATAAGGCATTAGATATACCATGGAACACAATGAAGAAAGCCATCATCAAGTGAAGAAAATATGGTGCAACAGTGGAACTGGATGTGTCTCCAAAATTGAAGATGAAAAGACAACTGGTCAGGGAAGCTGCTAGGTGGTTGTTACAAACCCTTTTTGTATGTGCCTAGGGGTCAAGGGTGCAAGTCCACAATAGTGGCTTTTATTCTAGTGAACCATACCATCACCAACCAGTCCAAGCATTATATACAAACTATATACATTATAATGTTTACAAAACTATGTACAGTCGAGAAACAAACCCAAAATAATTCACATCAAAACAGGGACAAGAGAGAAGAACAAGACCGTGCCAACTCAGGGAAAGAAACAAAACAAAACAATCTTACTAAACCGGAAACAAAACTTCTAATCTAACTCAGTCACGATAAACCATACGTTAAACGAAAAGAAACATCTTCAGCGGGCAAGACGCCCTAACTACACTACACTTACTAGAAACAAAAATACAAGGGGTGGCACGTGTCACTAACCTAGTGTTCTAAACAAGTAGCTGTGGTTCAGTGTTGCATATGTACATCACGTGATGTCTTACCTGTTCTATCTCTTTCCCCGTTTATGGTGTGATTTGATATTTAATCAGCCAGATAACAGTCGGTAGGAAACATCAGAGAGACAGGACCAGAATGAGGCATGGAACACTGATACAGCACAGAACACAGACTTAACCAACAAATTAACACAAGGATGGTACAGGACAAAACAAAAACCACACGAGTCAACCACCAGACAAACAAAAGACGCCGAGTGCCAGAGAACTCCCGCCTCCTGCACAGGTGTGCCTTTTAAATCCCACGTAGGGCGCCCCCATTGGTGGAGCTGCACATTGTCATCACCATGCATCACGGTGATTGGCAGACACACCCTGACCTGTTAAAACAAAAGTGAGGGCAAAAGAGAAGGGAAGAAAAACAACAACAAAACACCATTCCAAAAAAAACGAACAATAATATGGGGACGTAACACTCCCCTCCTTAAAAATAAACATGTCACGTTTATTTCAAAACAGATTTATCAGTGTATACTCTAGACAGAGCATCAGCTAACACGTTCTCTGAACCCTTTTTATGCTTGATGTCAATGTTATATCCCTGAACCACCAATGACCAACGCATAAGACGTTGATTCTTATTATACATTATAGTTAGGAAAACCAGAGGATTATGGTCAGTGTAAACAACTATAGGTGCACTTGAAGAACCCAGGTACACTTCGAAAAACTGCAAAGCGAGCAACAATTCCAATGTTTCCTTTTCAATGACAGAATAATTTTTTTGTTGTTTATTAAATTTTTTTGAAAAGTAACAAACTGGGTGATCTACTCCTGCATCATCTTCCTGCAGAAGCACAGCCCCAGCTCCCACAGCGCTCGCGTCCACTTCCAGCTTAAAAGACCGGTCAAAATTTGGGGCAGCCAAGACTGGAGCACTAGACAACATATCTTTCACTGCCTCAAATGCATTCTGGCAATCCTCAGTCCAGACAAAAGAATTAACTGGGCTAAGCAAACTGGTCAACGAGGCAACTACTGTAGAAAAGTTTTTACAAAAACTACGGTAGTAGCCTGCCATACCCAGAAACGTCTCAACTCCCGCCTAGAAGTAGGCACAGGAAAATCCGCAATAGCAGTCACTTTAGCGTCTACAGGCTTTACCTGGCCTTCTCCAACTTCTTTTCCCAGGTACGTTACCCTTGCCTTACCAAAGACACATTTAGACAGATTGAGAGTTAATGAAGCTTTCTCCAAACGTTCAAACACTGTACGAATGAGTTTCAGATGTTCTGTCCATCCAGTTGAATACAGTACAAGGTCATCTAAGTAAGCATTGCAATTTGGAACTCCAGCCAACACTGTTTGTATTAATCTCTGAAATGTGGCAGGTGCATTCCGTAAGCCAAACGACATTACATGATATTGCATAAAGCAGTCTGGTGTCACGAAAGCAGAGATGTCAGAAGCACGAGATGTTAGCGGGACCTGCCAATACCCTTTCAATAAGTCCAGTTTGCTGACAAATTTGGCGGAACCTAAATTATCAATGCAGTCCTCCATTCTGGGTAATGGATAACAGTCAGGTACTGTAACTGCATTAACACGACGGTAGTCAGTGCAGAAACGAAACGAACCGTCTGGCTTGTGTACTAAAAGGCAAGGAGAACTCCAAGGGCTACTGCTGTGTTTAGCTAACCCATTCTGCAACGAATAATCAGTCTCTTGCTTCATAATAGATCTTTTAATGGCATTAACCCGATAAGAATGTTGCTTAATAGGGGATGCGCCATTAACATTAATATCGTGTTGCAACACGGTGGTTTGAGATGGAACATCTCCGAATAAAGAAGGAAAATCAGTAATAACGCCCACAATGTCTCGTCTCTGATCTTCAGGTAAATGAGAGAGATGGGTCAACAAGTTTTTTAAAATTTCAGAATTTTCCAACTTTGCACATTGTGGAGAAGTATTACGTAAGATTATGTCATCTGCACCAACTTCGTCCTCCAAATCTGATTGGACTTCACAAGTCAGAGCCACAGAAGATTCCATGGGCCCTATGGTCACCTCAGCAGATCTGTTCTGTGAATCATCCCTGGTGTGATAAGCCTTGAGCATATTGATATGACAGACGCGCGACTTACGCTTTCTGTCAGGGGTTCGGACAACATAATCAGTCTCGCTGATTTTTCTCAACAGATAAGGCAGAACCCTGAATCGGCAGCAACACTAATACTTCATCTCCAGGCTGAAAAGAACGGTACACAGATTTGATATCATAGCGTTTCTTCATTTTAGACTGAGCAGTGGCTAACGACTTCTGTGCAAAACTGCATGCATAATGCAATCGTTCACGAAAACGACTGACGTAATCCAGAACATGCATCTCTGAATTCGTATCGGCTTCCAGCATTTTCTCTTTGAGAACTTTTAATGGTCCTCTCACAGTGTGTCCAAATACTAACTGAGCTGGACTGAATCCCAAGGATTCTTGCACAGTTTCTCGGATTGCAAATAACACTGGAGGAACACCCTCATACCAATCATTTCCAGTTTCCCAGCAATATTTTCTCAACATGGATTTTAAGGTCTGATGAAACCTTTCAATAGCTCCTTGGCTTTCAGGATGGTAAGCACTGGACACTCTGTGTTCTACACACAGTGACTTTAAAACTTGTGCAAAAAGTCATGATAGAAAATTTGTTCCCTGGTCAGTCTGTATAACCTTAGGGAGACCAAACGTGGAAAAGAATTTAAGCAACGTTTTAACAATCACTGAAGCAGTTATTTTTCTCAAAGGCACCGCCTCAGGAAATCTAGTAACTCTACACATAATAGTGCACAAGAATTGATTACCACACTTAGTTTTAGGTAAGGGTCCGACACAGTCGACAAGCACCTGTTCAAATGCCTCACCCATTACAGGGATAGGCGAAAGAGGAGCGGGTGGAATCAGCTGATTCGGTTTTCCCATTAGCTGGCAAACATGGCAAGTTCGACAAAATCTAGCAACATCTCTCTTTATCCCTGGCCAAAAAAAATGTCTGAGAATGCGATGATATGTCTTGGTCACTCCCAGATGTCCAGACAATAAATGCTCATGTGCCAAAGATAGAACATTTTGCCGATACTCACTAGGAACGACAATTTGATAGACTGCATTCCAGTCTAGGTCTGTGTCAACCCCTGAACTCCACTTGCGCATTAACATTCCACCCTCTAAAAAATAAGCAACGTTTCTCTTTTTAACAGCGTCAGGGTTAACAACGCTAGAGAAGCATTTGCTTAAGGTCTGATCTTGATTCTGTGCAGTAATAATCTTTTCTCGAGTTACATGCAGCTTCAAGTTACTACTACCAAGCGACCCTTCTGAGTGTTTTAAGTTAGACTTTGTTATATCTTCCCCAACCACATTGTGCACCATGAATGTATCAGCCAAATCGACATCTTCCACAAATTTCCGTGATTGTGCGCGTGTGACTACGCACGCGGAAAACACATCTGGATAAGCTTTAGATAACTCATCAGTAGCTAGACCCATTTTCGGAGTGTCCGTAACTTCCAACAAGATAAAAGTTATCCCTTTTACCGGAAGTGAAGGACGTATACCAACCTAAAGCAATTAAAGGAGCTGCAGGAATTTCTGGCAAGTACTGGCTGTGTAGTACATGTAACAACAATCTTCCGTATTCTTTTACTCACACCCTCTAAAAGATTTCAGTTTGTTTTTCAATTGAATTGTACAGATTATATGTCATATAGGATCTCGCCCCCTATTGCAGGTTTTTCGTCTACATGACCTACCCAACAAAAAGTGGTACAGCTCCCACATACTTTGACACACAGGGGTGAGCCTGGTCTCATTGGAAAGAAGAGATTCTCTAGTTTCAAATACAAGTACAAGATACAAGATTGATTCTAGGACTTACTGGCACAAATTTAAAGAGTCTAGAATGGATGGTTTTGATTTCCGCCTGAGTTGTTTACCTGATGAACTGATTAATCTTATTTCTCTGGAACATGTTAGGGACCAAATAACAACTGAGCGTTATAGCCACATGTCTTGGCTTTCACCAAAAAAAAAAATTCAAGTCAAAAGACCCAAAAATGGCTTCAATAAAAATATTTTTCTACGGACATGTCCGTCCGGTCATGTGTTTCTTGTGTACTTGTTTACTGTATAACTTTGAATTAAAAGACTGCATGCTCAGTTTAAAAGGCCTAAAACAAACAGAGCCTCTCTGTCTACAAGTCTGCTGTGAAATAAGGCCTGTAACCTGACACCCTGAGCTGTGAGAGTGTGAAAAATTCGAGGATTGCGCAATAAATCCTTTGCGCAACTTTTTTGCGCAGCCTGAGGCCTCGGAGACGTGGCATGTTGCATACCGTTGGAATCATCTCCTTATTGGCTAAAGAGCTGTAGAGGTCCCGGACCATTTCATTGCTATTGGAAGGAGCAATTGTCAGTCAAAAGAGGGTTCCCCCAATGAGAAGTTAGAGCCGAAAAACAAGATGGTGGCGCACTATTGTTTCCAGTTTTCGGAACACAAATGGAATATTTGTGGTGTGACCAAAGCGTTTTGGATTAAAAGGCTTACAGATTCCAGTTCTTTGGGGATTTTTGTGGAATATTTGTTTTGGAAAATATTACCCCAGTGAAGAAAGGGAAGCATCTAAAGGTAAGGGAAAAACTGGTATACCGCCACCTAGGTCAGTTTACTCCAAAAAATTTTTCAAATAGTATGAGGGCTATGAATCATATTATGCTTTGTGTGTGGGCTTAAGAAAATCTTGAGAGTATAAACTTTACTAGAAACATACGTTTTTTCGTGTTTTTAGAGGATTTAATGCTTTAAAGCTGCAATGAAGCTTGTTTCTGGCTCATCCACTAGTGGTCATTTTGACTTCCGTGCCGTGGACGGCACGGCGATCCGTAAGAGGTTTTAAAGGTGGAAAAAGTTCTGAAATAGTTTATCTTGGTCTCGTTTTTTTACATAACAGAAACCTGGCATTTTAACAGGGGTGTGTAGACTTTATATCTGCTGTACATTGAAAATTGATGAAAGAAAAATGTCAAAGTACAATAATGTCTTTATAAGCATATTCATATTTAATGTGTCTGTAAGGTGGTTTTCACCCTGTCCACAGGGGTTGCAGTCTGAATCTGAGTGTGATTGTGTCCGGTGCCTCCACGGCTTTGGTCAGATTTCCAATTCACATATTGTACCCCAGTGCATTTTACTTAATCTTGCAACATCAAAAATGCACATGATAAACACAACCACATTGAGTCATAATTGCATTTACACAGTTAGCATTTAACCGTTTCACAGTTAGCATTTTTATTTAAAATTTGGTGCTATTATACACAGTAAGGTTCCTGACCTCTTCTGTGTCCCACAATGTTCCCCTGAACCCTCATGGTACACATGTGTTTTGGAAACTGATGATGTCGTCAGGTTACTTTTCTTCCTGAACCAACATGGAGCAGAATGTGAGTTACTTAATTTCTACAGGTGGTCTCCATTTCTGTTGGTGCTGTGCTACCTGGCCCACATAACAGCTTTCACCTAACCAATTTTTCATGCTGTTTTTCTGACAAATTTATTGCTGTTATGTTCTTAGATTTCATTAACCATTTGTGTGTCCTATAGTATTTCATTTCAGTTACAGCATTTATTCAGAGCGACTTACATTTAATCTCTACATACAACTGAGGGCCTTGTTCAGGGGCCCAGCAGTGGCAGCTTGGTGGACCTGGGATTCAAACTCACCACCTTCCGATCAGTAGTCCAACAGCTTATCCACTTAGTCTGATTATATATGTTTATTTTCATTCGTCTATTAATTTAAATTTAATATAACATTAAAAGTAGAAAGGGCAGGTGGAATAAAAAATATAATAACAATAATAATTCAAAAGCCTGATAGACTTAAATAAATAAGTATATAATCAAGTACATCTAGAGAGGCTAACATTAAACCCATTAGAGTTTTAAAGGTTACATATATTGAAGTATTGGACCTTGTGTTCCTCACAGGCATAATCTTCTGTTGTTTAATGTTTTTTAATTTCAGGGACATTATTAATCAATAAAATTGCATGTCTGTTTATACCAATGGCTATTTATTTCACATAATACATATATTATTTCTCTACAGACACCACTGGTAGGAGATTAGATAACCTCATAATGTCAGTGATAAACAATTATCACTCAGTGTTCAATGAATGATCTATTCAATTTATTCTTAAATTCCTAAAGTCAAGGGAAAAAATGATCAACTGCCAAAAATCGGCAACTCAGGACATTTTTCCTCTCCCTCAAAAAAGGTCATGCTTCTTGTATAAATTAATAGAAAAACAGCTCATGGACATTCATTCATAATGAAACCTTGCCAATCATTTTCTATCATCTAAACCTATTTAACATTGGATTGATGTGTATGACCTTTGCTCTGTTTCCTGGATTTGCTTCTTTGATTACCTTGCAACCTTCATTACTCCAGGGGGGTAGTTTCTGTACAGAGGGGTGGGGGCAGTCTAGTTTAGATGGGATGGAGGATAACTAGCCATTAAACTAGCCATACAACTTTGCAATATTTAGATCATGATAATCTGAAACAGGTAAAAATAATTTTGTAACTTTATTGATGTTGCGAATCGATTGTGAGTTTGTCATAATCAGACACTAAAATATATATATTTTTAAATATTTTAAAATACCTTTCCTCAGCTGCACAAATTGGTAGCACCCAAGTATTGCCTCACAACACAGCTTTTGATTATTAGTGTGTGACTGGAATAGCAGTGCCCCAGAGCTCTGAAGATGAAGTGAAGCGATGCTCGGCAGACTATATTGCATCGCTGGTTAGAGAACCAGATAAAAAAAAAAACCCACATAATCACAAGGAGGTAGGAGAATACTGTTTAGTGTAAACTAGCTAATGACAGTCCATATATATTGTAGCTAACTAGCTAATTTATTGCAATTTAACAATAATTAGCAATACAACAAGCTAGCCAAAACAGCTGTTATGTTAGCTACAGTTTATTTTAATAGTTTATATTGTTATCAATAGAAACAAGGTTGTTCACACTGGACGTTGCATATTTCGATCTCTTCTGTAGACAGATGGCCCATTGCTATTTTAGATTACTCTTTTGTCAAGTATCAGAGTGTCCTGAGGTGAGGTAACACTTCAATGGAATTGACACTTCTAATATGAACATTTGCCCCACATCTAGGATGAACATCTGCCCCACTACATTTCCATTTAGTTTAGACCATTTATCCACTTATACTGTTGTAAATTGATATCTTTAATAGATTAATATAATAGACAAATTAGACAGATAAGATGGATGGGTAGAAAAGATTTATGTAACTAATTAATGTAATGTCACTGTAAATAAAACAATTAATATTCATTTGACCTCCTAATTTTTCCAGCATTGAAGTTTGGATTGTTATTTCATCCTGTTTTCATTGATCTGTATTGAACTTTCTGCACAAGGATGCTCACTCTGCAGTCCCCATTACACACCTTTGTAGTTTAACTAAGCCAATACAGCATATCCTTTCAATAATTTATTGACTCATCTGTCTATATTCCAATTCAACAGTCAGACAGTCATAAAAACTAAAAACTAATCCAAGGAAATACTGAGATTCAGGACTGAACCATAGGCCATTGGGACCAACACTACTCTCTTAACCTCTTTGCTACCTAATACCAGGAGATTTAAGGACACATTTTCAGATTTCAGGCCTTCAATTTTCCAACAACATAACACACTATTGTTTCTTAACCTGAGGCATGAGATGTACATCTGAAATATTTTGTTTATATATCTTCCCAAATACCCAGTACAGTTTCCCTCTGTGCCTGTCAGCATTTCTTCTCTAACACAATACAACAAATGCCATGTTTCCCTGCGAGAATGCCATCATAACCAGCTTTACTCACACCACCCAGCAGGATTAATTATTTTAACACACCCATGCATGTATTCTCCATACAGCAAGGCATGTTTTCACCACTTCAGCTGGACCTCTTAGCATAGCCACAGACCATTTGTTAAACAACATGGTTTGTAAAAGAACACGGTTCTTTGAAAAAAATCATTCACCATGCTTCCTCTGGCTAATTACCCAGAACAAACTTTGAGAGCTCTCTGCCACAACCAATCTTTTTACTCCTCCTTCCCTTCCACTCTCACTGCAGTGCGGTAATAATGCAGGAGGTATTCAGTGTTCGTTAAAGGAGAGGATAATAATGAGAATTAATTAAGCTGGAGCTGGAGCGGCACACCCAAAGGGGAACAAACAGGAGAATAACGTGAACAAACTACACAAACAAAGTATAGAAGTATACACTAATATATATCCTAATATCATGTAATACTTGCACTTGATAATAGTCTTAATGGAGATTCACAGTGTTGACAACCACAGTACCATCATCACCCAAGCAGAGCTATAATGACACCACTAAGGAAATTGCTTGAAATGACCCAAATTGACACTTTTGTTTTGAATAGCTGTCACTGCGGACAAGGGCTTCTGAGGGTTTGCGAGTACAGGAACAACCCCAGGCTAACAGCAGCTTCAGTGTTATATTACCACTGAAGGAAATGATACGATAGCCACAGAGGGGTTATCCTGTCAACCTGTCGCAATGCTGGTAGGCGGAATAAATGTGTCAGCTTAGTGCCGCATTCTCTAGCATTCAGATACATGTTGTGATTGTTTTGATATCCGCTATGTCATGGCCATGCCAATTATAGCCTTATGTTTGTCTTCTCATTATGTGAATAAGTGTGATTCTCACAACTGTGAGAGCACTTCATGAAGGTGTACTGACTTGTGTGTTCATTTGAAGCCTGGCACTGTGCAGCCTTTTATTATTGAATTATTCATGATGCTGTAGGCAGTGAATAAACTGTGCATGCTGTAGGCCTCATGAATAAACGAAAAGGTTAACACCCATAATCCGCTCATGCATCATGCCTGACAGCTACATTTTGCTTGCGTTTTATTTGACAACAGCAATCTTTTTTCTTTTTGTGTACATATTAGAACATTTCCATGCAAGTAAGCATCAACTCTATCGCACTGTAATATCTAGGTTAGTCTGCAGTTTTATTTTTTTTCTTCTTTTCATGTTTTTTTCATGGCCAAACTATAGACAAACTTCAAAGAGATGTCATTTTTCACTATTAGCAGACACAACATAAGCGCTGGCAAAGCACTGTTGAAAGAAGAACAATGATCTCGATCTTATCTGGATGTAATTTTTTTGAAAAAAAATATGGTTTCATATGGTTTTAACTTTTTTTAAATGTTTTATTAGAGGCCAAAAAATGAAATGGTTGTGCCCATGTTCATTAAATTTCTTTGTCCTGTCACATCTTACAATGGTGCTTAATGGCTCATATGATGTGTACGAAATGTAGAGTGTTATGTCCCTAAAAATGTTTTGGGGGTCTGCTGGTGTTTTTTCTTTTTCACCCTCTCTCTCTCTCATCTCTCACTCTTTTAGACACTTCTGGGATTACTGCTTTGCTCGGGGAGACGTCAATCCTCCTTCGGCTTGTCCTATCTGCTGGCAATGAACTTTAGCCGGCAGATATAAAAGCACCAGGAAAAGAAGCGATGAGAGACCCTTACGCTTTGCCTTTTGCTGTTGTTGCCACGTTACTCAATGTGTATGTTAATTCGAAATAAGAGATACCCTTCCGCTTTTCCTTTTTGCTCTTGTTGCCCCGTTACTCAGTTTGTATGATAATTGGTTACACTGTCTCTCTCTGTCTAAGGAGCTTTTGCTCCGTTTGTTCATTTTTGTTATACCAGAGGAAGTGGGACAGGTAAGATGGCACGTGACTTCCATAGTACCAAACGTAGGTACCTCGATGTTCGATACATTAGGTAAGAGGTGTACGCCACCCCCTGTATGTTTTGTTAAGTAGGATAGAGTAGGGAAGTATACGGCGCTCTGCGCTGAAGACATTTGTTTCTTGTTTATTTTGATTAGTTAGGTTAGAGGGTTAAAGAGTTAGTCTTGGTTTTGTTATTTTTCTTTATTTACTTTGGCATTACTACCGTCTCATTTTCTCTTGGTTTAACATTTTTTATTTTTGTTGTCCCATTACCTCTTTTTTTCCCACCTGGACAATAAACCACATTTCATGATTATCTCTTGTCCCTGCAGTTCTTTGCTTACTACACCCACAAAAGAACACCACAGCCATAAACGTTACTCCTTACCCTAGACCACGTACAAAAAAGGTCGTAACATAGGGTTTCTAGCTTGTAGGTAAAAAAAAAATAGATATTTTTTACCATATGATTATAAGTTTTATGTAAATGGTGATATCAAACCCATTTCTAGTCTCTGAGATGCCCCAGGTCCTTGTTCATTAACAGTTAAAATTTGAAGGTGTTATCTTAACCATTAAAATTCTAGATAGAGGTTAAAATGTCTCACACTGAAAGCCAACAGTGTCCTGACTCATTTTATAACAGGCATGCAGGGATAAAATAATTATTTTTTTCATATTGATTTAAAATGTTTGATAAGTCGATTTCCATTCTGCCTGCTGTGTACCAGTAAAAAGCTAACCAACCACCTCATTAGGAACACATGTACACCTTTTAATAATTTAATAGCAGCAGGGTAATGTAGAAATTCATTCAGATGCACGGAGATGAATTAATATCCACATCAAAACTCATGATCTCATGGCATGTTGAGATTGCAGCATAGTTGTTGATTCCAGACTGTCTGGTTTTACACACAACACAACAGTGGCTAGTGTTTACACAGGATGGTGCACAGATCCAGTAAGTGAAAGTTCATCAGGCAGAAACACCTAGTTGATGAGAGAGATCAGAGGTGAAAATTCAATCAAATGACCAGTCTTTACAACCACATAGAGGTGGAAGCCATCTCAGAACACATAACACGTTATTTATTGATTTATTTCTGTTGGCTTAATTCAAATTCATTGTATAGTGCTTTTAATGATGGACAGCTTTTCAGAACATATGAAACATAGTACAGAATGTTTAATATAATACAAAGATAAGTTTAAACAAAGGTTCAAGATTAATATTAGACTTATATTTAAATGTGTTTGTATTTATCCTTAATGAGCAAGTATTGATTAGGAGGTTGTTGTCCTCAAAGACCACATGATAATTTGTTTGTTCTATGTATTACTCGATGCAGTAGTTTGTAATATCCATACAGACAAGATGACAGACATGAAGATGTTTGACACACTGGATAACAATTAAAAAGTTTGGAAGAAACTGAATCAAATTTAAAACATGACAAAAGAGGAAGAAAAATAGACCAAAGGAAAAAAATAGCCAAATGCAGGGACATAGTGAAGAATATGTCAGACACTCAGGCTCAGGCATGCTTCGATATTTGTGGTTGTTATAACAGACATACATTTCTGTTGCTTGGAAACAATATGTCCAATTCAGTATTTATACTTCAACTTGTTTTTTCTTCAAGCTTACCATAGCAAACACTATAAAATGTTATTTATCATCTAGACCTGGCCTGGATCAAATCCCATACTAGTTCTTTTAAATTCATGAAGAAATAACATTAATCAACCATGAGGGAACACATCCCTTGCTCCCTCAGCAGACATCTTAGCATTTTTCACCAATTACTGACATTAATTAGATATTACCCCTATTCCCACCAGTCTTGTTGATTCTTTAATTATATTATGTTGTTATAAGTGATGGTTATATCATGCAGGTTCTCCAGCCACTGGCTCAAGATTCAAGATCTTATCACTGTTAACTAAGATAAATAAGAAGGACATTTTATACCGATGACTGCCAGCTGAGCTTTTTATGCTGTGGACTTTGAAACCAACTGTTATTGATAGGTTGGCCGGTGCCTGAGAATTAACACGGTGCTCTGAATTTCCATCCAAACTTTAGTTTTGTGAGGTCAAGCACTAGACCAGTCTATTGCACTATGCAATTTTTTTTAATACAATTTGACATTATTTAAACTGCAATCAATACAATTACAAATCAAAAATCACCAAGACCATATATATCTTCATACCTTCTTTTAATCATTCCATGTTTAATAATTTTTTGGTTAATGTTTTATAATTTAATTTTCTCACTAGTATCTTAACATAATTCTGAGATATGCTATAATGAGTACATGCTCCTATCACCTATACATTTGTAATATACTATATATGAATAAACACTTCAATTACACTTATAATTAAAAAAAATCTCATGTATTATAAGTCTACAATGGGAAATTAATTATTGTAATTATTTTTATTATCATCAGCAACACATTTCTAGTCACTTGTCATATCTCTCTAGTCTTACCACCTGAGGTATGTGGTAGATTAGTGGCTGAGGTGTTGAACTAATGCTTGGAAGATCATGAGTGTCCCTGTGCACTGACCCCAAAGTTGGGATATACAAATCGAGGAAAAGAATTTCACTGTGCTGTAATGTATATGTAAGAAAATAGAGGCTAAAAAACACTTGATACACTGGACACATATCCATTCACTCAGCTCAGTGCCAAAATAACTATTAATCAACTCAGCAAATTGCATTAAAATTTCAATATTCTATATATTCTATTCAATATTTTATATTTACTTCAATCCCTAGTGACAAAACTGAAAAACACAAATTCAATTTCCAGCAAGAACAGGAAGCTGTGGCTACAGATGTCAGAGCTTCACCTCAAAACTGGATGATTGACTGTCAAACACCAACGATGGTCAAATGTGAATATTACCTGTAGCGAATAGGTTGATTTTGTTTTTGCAAAATTTTGTTGATCAAACACAACATGTGCTTAGAATACAGACAGAGTGCGCATACAGTCAATTTCAGATCTTCACCCATAACTGTTTCATGGTCAAACACCATCTATGTAGGAAGTTCAAATTTTTTCTACATTCTGTTTTTTGATGCCAATATAAATTGGCAAATTTGATCTAGATCTTGAATCGTGATTAGCTGATTGAATAATTCCATAAATGTGCATTAAAGTGAATGGTGAGGGTGTGCAAAAAAAAAACCTGCCATAAGCATGATACTTGTAACGAACAGAAGACAATGAACGAACAGATGAAATCAAAACCAGTGTTTATTGATAGTTCAGGCTGCAAAGCATGGAGACGTGGTGAAGGACGCTTCGCCAGTACTCCGATAAACACACGCTCGAGAAGTTGAATCTGGTAACATGCAGAACAGGATCTGGAAACGCTACTGAGAAGAAGAATGAGAGAGTCGAGTTAGTAAGCATAGCATATGAGACTGGACGGTGAATGAAGGTGAGAGCGTGGCTTAAATATTCTGGGAGCAATTAGTTTTGAGTGACGCCAGGTGATGATTATCAGAACTCTGGTGATTGAGATCTGAAGGAAGTGTCGTGAGAACCTGGCGTATCCGTGACAATACTGAAGAATAGCTTCTGCTGTTGTAAGCACATTGTTTCACAAAACCACCCTCTCTCTTTTTTCAGCTCTTCTTCTGCTTAACAACACGCTTAAGCAATATCCTCTGGAGGCCTTTTTAATGTAAAGTACACTTCATGTTAAAATAGAATGAATTTCCTGTTTACAAAATCGCATTTGTTGACTATATACAGTAGTACTCAGTGTTACGTCCCCATATTATTGTTTGTTTTTTTTGGGAATGGTGTTTTGTTGTTGTTTTTCTTCCCTTCTCTTTTGTCCTCACTTTTGCTTTAACAGGTCAATTCGTGTCTGCCAATCACCGTGATGCATGGTGATGACAACGCGCAGCTCCACCAATGAGGGCGCACTACATGGGATTTAAAAGGCGCACCTGTGCAGGAGGTGGGAGTTCTCTGGCACGCGGTGTTCTTTTGGTTGTCTGGTGGTTGACTCGTGTGCCACCCCTTGTATTTTTGTTTCTAGTAAGTGTAGTGTATTTAGGAAGTCTTGCACGCTGAAGATTTTTCTTTTCATTTAATGTATGGTTTATCGTGACGGTTGAGTTAGATTAGAAGTTTTGTTTCCGGTTTAGTAAGATTGTTCGTTTTGTTTCTTTCCTTGATTTGGCACGGTCTTGTCCCTGTTCTAATGTGAATTATTAAGGGTTTGGTTCTTGACTGTACATAGTTTGTAAATGTATGTATATAATGTTTGGATTAGTTGGTGGTGGTTCACCTGAATAAAAGACACTATTGTGGACTTGGTGGTTTCCAATTATTGCTTATTTCCAGTACACGTTCAATGTTTTAATGTTGCACCCTTGACCCCTAGACAAATACAAAAAGGTTTTGTAACACTCCGTTATGGAAGAGAAATGCTTTATAATCACTAATCTGGTTTCACCCAATAAGGATGGGTTTCCTTTTGACTCTGGTTTCTCTCATGGTTTCTACCTTGTTAAAACCATCAACTCTTGTTTGCTCATTAAGGACATATTTAATATTGATCATTTGTATCCTGAACGTGTAAATGTAATGTCTGCGGATGGACGCCGTTGGTGGCGAGGACTGAACCCGGGTCTCCGTCATTGGTTCGATCACCTGCAGTAGTAATTTAAATAAGAAGTACCTTTTAACAATGAAAACTTGTTCATTGTTAAAAGCACTATACAAATAATTTTAAATTAAATAAATTAATTTTAACTAATGGAACTAATTATGTCTGTCTTGTCACCCTATGGTGCTACTCTAAGTTAGAATGGACCTATTCCTATTAGTGCATAATAAAAATGTTTATGACATCTGTAGCGTCTTGTACCAGTCATTTTAGATTTCATGTCCCAGGCACCCTAAATTTCAACATCTACTCCTCAATTAACCGATGAGCAACCCACATACCTGGCTCCAGAATGACTGGAGCCTACACAAAGACCAGATAACCCCATGCGGCTTCTCTGATTAGGGGCTCTCCACACACACACACACACACAACACAATGAGACATTCCTTTTACTAATAAAACACGAAGATAAGGTACTCTAAGGTTCTCATTCTTCTAACCCTTTTTGTAATGTGTTTCTTCTTTTAAGGCTTGCCTGACTTAAAATTATTTGCTCCTTAATTTCCTGACAAGGGTGTATTTTATTCATGTGTCAGAAAACAACATTGTATTTTAAAATCCGTTATACTCTATCATCATATCTTACTGATCATGGCATGTTAATGTATACCTGTTCTAATGCCGTATGCCCCTTTAAGGTCTGATGTCAGAATGTATACGAAGCTATCGTTTTCTTTTTACTTCCCTAATGAAAGTGCATCTTGTTTTATGTTTCATTTTTGTTTCTTTGCCTTTATCTTTGCCTTGATTAATGATCTATGTATGTAATGTACCGCTGCCTTCATACCGTCATTACCCTTCATGTTTAGTATCCAAATGACCACAAAATTATCGGTTACTCATTTTTCAAGCACTGGTGTATTTTATTTGAGCACGAAAGGCGCCATACCATCTTAATACACCCTGGATCAAACGTTAAAGTCATCTAAAAGTTTGATAGCTAAACCACGCCCACAGACACCTGAAACAAAGGGAGTTTTTCCCTTCAAAATCCTGACCGAAGTATTGGTCATCTTCCCAAAGATGGGTGGAGTTTGCGACCTTTAAATTGTCAGAAACACCACTAATCCGTGGTCAGACTTCTGGAACAGTTTCAAGACGACTCCATCTTCCTTCAAAGAAGTTCCAGCAAGCTTCACTTCCAAGAACGACAACTGCTCTGATCTTCAGGAGAACTTGGAAGAACGTCTGACCCCACCCTAACTGACTTGTCAGAGATTTCTCTGTTGCATCCGGACTCTTGTTCAGTAAGCCAATGCAAGTAACCGTTACCTTTACCAATCAATTTAGATGCATAATTTTAAGTAGGAATCTTTCATTGAATCTTAAGGTGAATTTAAGTTTCTGTGACGATTTCCCAGTTAGGGTGTGATTAATTTTTGAGTCTAAGCTTGCCATTTCCTTTCCTTCCTTTCTCTAGTTTCTTCTTTCCAGTCTCTTCCTCCCTTTCCCCAATTTTAATTTCTTTTGTTTTATTTTATTTTCATTTTCGTTTTCCCTATTTCTTACCTTTGTTTGTGTAGTTAGTTTTATGTTGTGTTTGTCTCATTCATTAAATGTCATAATTTTGAGCCACAGGTGATTTGTCTCTGAGTATCGCTCACAAATTAAGGTACCTGCAATATCTGGTCTGAACTACATGCTCTATTGAGTTAATTTAATTTAAATTACGGTATACAGTAAAAGGAAAGCGAATCTTTCTTGGCCGGGACGATACCGCCTTCATAGAATTAATAAAGGTTACACGGCCTGTTCGCGGACGAACAGACCAAATAAGCGTAACCTTAATTCCAGTACCGTTAATTTCAACTTAGGTTAAAATATTTAGAAGTCACTATAACACGTTATAGTTACTTACAAATATTTACCTTGCTTCGCGAGCCAAAATCGCTACACATCATTCTTTAAACAAGGAAATTAAGGCTGCTTTCACCTATGGTATGTAGTTTTTGCCCCCTCAGTGCAGTTTATTAGGCCTTGTGAGAAAATGGGGAACATAATACTTGCTTGTTTTTGCTTGATGTCTCAAATTTTTTGTACTATATTTCTTATGTTTTGTAAAGCTGCTTTGAGACAATGTCCATTGATAAAAGCGCTAACAGCTGATTTGAGCTTGCTTGATAAAGAGAGCTGGTTATGTCGTACTTTCAAACAATCTCGAATAGTGTACATTTGAATTGAAACAACAATTTGGGAAGCACAAATAAGAAATAACTCCAGTGATTTTTACACTGGGCACATATGCTGCAGCCCGAATCTGAGTATGATTGCTCCCGGTGTTGGTCTGGACATAGACTCACTTGATTCTATCAAACCCTTGTGAATTTGTGTTTTTTCTTACTTCATCACAAAAGCACATTGAGAATACAGCCATATCAACTAACCACTATTTTTATTATTATTTTTGAGCTCCTATATTGGTCCAGTAAGACATACCAACTCCTACAGGTAGTCTCAAGTTTGGTATCCTGCTGCACTTCTCGGTCCGCATGACATCTTTCAATTTACCAACTTGTCATGCAAACTGTGCTCTGTTTCAGACTAAACTACCAGTGTAAAAGGCAATAAAAAAATACACTTAAAATGTCTTTTTCAATTTTGCCCAGGTTTATTTTTTAACTCTAAATAAATGAGTTTCGTATAGTGCATTAATCTATAAACTCTAATGAATATGGCAATCCACTTGAAGTCACAAAGGTCAGAATTTTCATTATGTCTCAACACTTACAAGCATCCCTATCTGAAATGACTGCCCTGCCTCCTAATTGCAGATATTGGGCTTCTGTATTGATTTCAGAGCTTTCACTCTTCTCGAATCAATTCGCAAGTTCTAGAGTGGTGTCTTCATTAGGAGAAAACTTGTAGTGAAATTGTCTCCCGGCTGAGTCAGGTATAATGTATGCTAACAGAAAAAGGAACACCCTTTTTAAAAATGATCTATCTATCTATCTATCTATCTATCTATCTATCTATCTATCTATCTATCTATCTATCTATCTATCTATCTATCTATCTATCTATCTATCTATCTATCTATCTATCTATCTATCTATCTATCTATCTATCTATCTATCTATCTATCTATCTATCTATCTATCCATCCATCCATCCATCCATCCATCCATCCATCCATCCATCCATCCATCTATCAGCTCCATTCTGTCCTCCCATATGCTCCCACTCACTGTCCTCTGTTCTATATATTCATCTTGTCCTTCTTTATGCTTTGTCTCCTCTCCGTGCATTTATTTTCTCACCGCCTCAGCTAACTACAGTGTAAGATTTATTACTTCTTTGATATTCCTTGTCATCAGAGGAACCCCGAGTCCCTCCCATCTCCAAGTTCTTCATTAATGAAATATGAAAACTCTCACGCATGGAGAGGACGAGTAGAGTCTAGAACTAGATGTATGGCGACGGAGGGAAAATACGGACGACAGATGATATATGTGCTGCCTTCGTAATTTTAGTGTATTACCTAGCAGATGCAATTACGCTGAGAATCTACCTCTCACAAAAATACATACCTTATGAAAATCGGAATATGTCAGTACCTATTGATAGACATCAATATGTTTACTTGTATATTAGGCTTTCTCTGTCCTTCCCTTTACACGAGGGCATTTTCTGTTTTGCTTCTGTCGCGTCTGCCCTTCCTGCCCATCAATCAGGTAGAATATTTTGAAAGGGAAGCAAACAACACTGGCATGTCTGTGACAGTGCAGGTAATGGAGAAGAGATGGGAGATGAGGGCTGACTTTAGGTGCCAGCTTCTCTAGCGTGAACGGAGAAAGAAAATGTAGCACCTTGGCTTCCTGCTCTAATAGAATCACGTCATCACAGATAATGAAGCCTTTTTTGTGGTTCTTTAGTCTTACATGCTAAAAATATCTGCAAATTTAAGTATAATCTGCTCCTCCAGTGAATTTAACTGTTTATATATATATATATATATATATATATATATATATATATATATATATATATATATATACACACACACTGGCATAGTCTTATATGTCTGTGGATATTTTAATCATGGTGGATAATTCTTCTTTTTCTTTTTTTAATGCACCCTTTTTCATCTACGAATATGAACACCTTCTGCAATCTAATTCCCATACAATTTATGTTAATCCTCAAATAATATCTTTGATAGAAAACTTTCTTTTACAGATGAGACACTGACATTTAGACACTGGTGAATAAAAAAGCAGGATAATAAACAGACATCAGTCTGTATTGCTAGAAATAAATAACGTATTTTTACTTACACAAACATATTTTGATGCTTTTCTCAGCATATATGTTGAATATTTGTTAGTTCTGTTAATGAAGAGTCAAGGTCCACACTGTAAAGTATAAAATTACACAACAAAGTCTCCCACTTTATACTTTGCCTCTGCTCTGCACTGTGTTAGAAGAAGTTGGAAGACAGATGTAGAGTAACAGACAAATGTCCAGATATAACAATAGACCACAATAAATCTCTGGGATTTATATTTTTTTCACTATTCTTTCAAAGTTTTATCTTGAAAACAATAAATTTAGATTATTATTATTTAGAATATTAAAACAATAAATGGAAATTCTCAACATGTTGAATAGTTAATATTTCTAGATCACCAGCTCAAGTTAAAGCTCATGCTCAATTACCACTTTGATTTAATTGTCATGTTTTTATCAAAAACGAGAGCAGGCTGTCATTAAAAAGAGAGACAGGTCTCAGTGTCATGGACTCAGAGTTTAGGATTTTATTTTCTACTTTATTTTATGATTAGATGATGTTTGAATGCCTGTTCTGTCTTTACCCATGTTGCTGCTTTTTGTCACGATGTTTCAGTTGATTTTTGTTTTTAGGCTTTTTTCCTTGTCTTATCCTTGGGCATTGTCTACATGTCTTAAGTCTGTGCTTTGCATGCACACTTCAGTGTAAATGTTTTCAACTTATGTTTAGATGACAGACTTGTGTAGGTTTTCTTTGGTTTTGTTTAGTAATAAATCCCTTTTTATTAAACCCTGGATTATGGACTCTACTATACTGTGAGAGCTAATAAAATGTATAGGCATAGTCTATAAACACCACCACCAGCAGCAGCAACACCAGCACCATAAACAACAATAAAAAGTAAGTAATTATTTAATCCATTAACCAATCAATAAATTAATACATAAAAAGTATTATTATTATTATTATTATTATTATTATTATTATTATTATTGATAGTAACAGCAACAACTATAATAATAATAATAATAATAATAATAATAATAATAATAATAATAATAATAATAATAATAATAATAATAATAATGAGCATATAAACATATGGATAAACAAACAAACAAATAATACCCATCCTGGGTATGTTCCAGATTCACACCCAATTTCCCCAGGATCGACTCTGGATTCACTGCAACCTTGATAAGGATAAAGCTTTGAAAATAAAAAGTGAGTGAGGGAGTCTGTTGTGTGGCTGGAGATTCTTAATTCTTCACAACTCAATAATAATATTTTAACGTAACATTATACTTTTTTCTAAAACGATAAAAACCCATCGGCTGTCTAAACATCCTTATAGCATCTTCACAGCTGAATATTTTCAAGTCTCAGAGTCTAAGAGTAAATATCAGATCCCTGTGAATAAAATGCTGCCTGGAAGATTATTCCACAAGTTATTACACAATCTTTAAAACCAGGACCTGAGTTTCCTACTTGTCAAATAAGGTAATAGCATAATTGTCTTGTCCATCTTGCATTGTCCACTACTTGTAGTGAATGTCATTTGATACTCAGCTCCAGGATAAAAAGCAACATGATTTTAAATGTATCTCTCTTCACATAATCACTCAAGTAAGATTTAAAAAATAGTCCTTATCATAACTGCCCTTAAGAGTATGATCCATTTTTTTAAAGCTACCTGGGCTTCATGTTTGCTAGCCTTTTTAGAACAGAAATACCAATAGATCACCAAAACATTTCAGCACCAATTTTCCTGACTTACCATCTCAGATTTAGCTTTTTCTCCTAACAGCACTCATCCTTTTCATTCTAATAACCAGTGATGGTTTTCATATGTTTTCAATTTCACCTACACACACACACACACACACACACACACACACACACACACACACACACACACACACACACACACACACACACACACACACACACACACACACACTGTATATTTGAGTAGGTCTTGGTTTTCACAGGTTCTACAGTTTATATGTATGTTATATGTATGTAGGTTATTATGATTCATACTGTACATGCCACTCCCGTTCTTTCAGTGTTCTGAGTTCTTAGTCTGATTGTTTCTTGTTCTTGACTTCCTTCATCAAACCTGTTGCCCTACTCCTGGTTGGAGCCTCGTCCCCTGGTGTGCACTCTACTGGGGATTGATCTGCATGGAAAGCCCATGATTCATAGGATTGCGGTGGACTGGGCCATCTGGAAACTGTCATGCTGTCTTTGAGCTACTGTTACATCTGTCAGCTTTGTGCTCAGATCTTCCTCAGTGATCATTTGAAGACTTTCATAGGACAGAATTAGTGTTGTGTCTGTGGTGAATTCGGAAATTACGCTGACCTTTTAGTTATTCAGGAGCTCTTGATTGCTTAATTAGGAACTCAACTACAAACTGTTGTAGAAAGGACATTACTTACATTTACATTATTTACTGTCCAGTGTCACCCAAATGAGGATGAGGTTCCTTACTGAGTCTGAACTGAGTTTGAATTGTTAAAATCTTCAGTTTTATAAATAAACTGAATATGTTATGGTTTTGTCTAATCAGCAGAGTAATATGTCTCCCATTAGACACTGCACACCAGATTCATGTTCACGTTAAATTAGCACTAGTATTTAAGTCATGTCTTGCGCAGCCCTCGCTGTCTAGCTTTTGTCTGCGGTTGTCTGTTTATGACTTGTTCATGTTGATGCCTTGCTACGCTACTCTAGTTTAATTTCTCATACTTTGTGTTTGTCTACTTTGCCTGCAAGAAACAATATCTGTATCTGCATCCTTCTCCTCTACAATTATCTAAAAATATAATTTTAATGTAACTGAAACTGAGATACAAGCCTGAGGAACTCTTTTGTCCCCCTGGCTATTAGACTGTACAACATCTCTCAGGTATTTAAGGGTGGTAACATACAAACTGAGGAGTGATTCAGTACAGCTACTAAACATTTTATATTTTTAATGTATATCAAAAAATATATAAATAAAATAAATGACCATGTATTTTTGGCTGGTTGTCGGGGGTGGGTGGGGATTTGGTTACTGTGTTTGTGATAATCCTATTTCTGTCAATGCTTCAGGATCAATAAAGTATCCATCCATCCATCCATCCATCCATCCATCCATCCATCCATCCATCCATCCATCCATCCATCCATCCATCCATCCATCCATCCATCCAATCTTGATGCACTTGTCGAATGCTGCACTCGTAGTCTTTAAATACAACTTTAATGGATTCCACTAGATGCTTCATATTTGGAAGATGCTGCACTCGTAGTCTTTAAATACAACTTTAATGGGTTCCACTAGATGCTTCATATTTGGAAGATGCTGCACTCGTAGTCTTTAAATACAACTTTAATGGGTTCCACTAGATGCTTCATATTTGGAAGGTTTAATAAAAAGTTCGATATAGAATCTATTTTAAATTCTCAACCCAAAAAGTCCTACAGAGATCTTTTTTGCCCGTGAAAATGGTCTATATAAAAACTTTTAAAGGTTTATCATTACATTTCCAGCATTTGGCAGATGCCTTTAACCAGAGCCGCCATTGTAAATAAGAACCTGTTCTTAATGACTTGTCTGTAAAAATAAACGTTAAACAAACATTTAATCTCATTTTATACAACTGAGCAATTGAGGGTATGTAGGCTCAGGGGCCCAGCAGTGGCAGCTTGGATCATCTGGGATTCAAACTTAAACACTTGAACCACTTTGTCCTTCAGAGAAAATATTTTCTATAGGAGATCTAAATATTTCATAGTTTTGACAGATTAAGTGTCCACATAACAATTCTATTTTAATTATTAAATAATGTTTTAGAGTAAATAATGTATTAGAGTAAAATTGTATCGATTTTAGTGACTTTAAACATATAATCATTCAAGTCATGAAAATAATTACATAGGTAATATGGGATGTGATAGGCTAGTGGGTAAGATGTTGGACAACTGAGTAGAAGGTTATATGCTTGAATCCCAGGTCCACCAAACACTGTCACTGCTGGGCCCATGAGCAAGTCCCTTAACCCATAATTGCTCAGTTGTTTAAAATGAGATCAAAATGTTGCTCTGGATAAGGATGTCTGCCAAAATATTGTAAATGTGATTAAAAATATTGCATATTGTAGGAATTGAAGAAATATATGTTAACTATTAAAAAAAATATAACTCTGCAAACAACAAACACTAAAATGAATTTTATTGTTAAAGTGTTCAAGACTGATACTGTATAACTCTTTTCCCCAGAGCCACACTCCAAAGTGGTGGTTAATGGCTCATGTGAAAGTAGTCACTCAGGACTTTAAGAATTTATAGTTTTTCATAAGTATTTCAGATTTTCCCTAGCCTACTGGGACAATATATTTATAAAAAATTCTTTCCACTCTCTGAGATGCCCCAAGTGCTTGTTCATAAGCATCTAAAATTTGAAGGTGTTATCTTCAAGCAATAAATTTCAGTGTAAGGTTATCCACAAAGGAAAAAATGTAAAAGCCAACTGAGTCCTGACTCATTTTATATCAGACTTGCAGCGATAAAATCATTTATTTGTTTAATCTGATACGTTGATTTTGATAGAAAATGTCAGCATACAACCTGAAATTAGTCAAAATTCATTTAGAATTAACAAGCATTAAAAAAACACAAATGTACAAATTTGTGCAAAGATTATTTTACAAAGCAAATGTGCAACGAAAAAGACAATTACAAAATATAGCAGAATCATGTCTATACATGCACAAAGCAAAGCAAAACATTTTCAAATGAAATTGAAAAAGTTAAATAGGATTTTAGTGTCAGCTTTAAAGCTTTTTGGTAACATTTATTTTTTTTTATTTAGTATCAGTAAAACAAAAGATAGACAGCAATTAAAAATACACTTTGTAGAACAGAAGAGAAGTAAATGAAATAAATTGTTTGCTTAAATTTGTTTTCCTTTTTCCTATTTTTAATTCTAAAGTAAAATAAATGTAATATATATTTTTACAGTTTAATACAGTTTTATCTCTTAAAACTTATTTTCCCACATTATTAAAATGAGAATGGTTATACATTTTTTTTAGCCTTTGTATTGTGTGATTAATTTTGTTACTTATTTGTTGTAGTTTAATTGGCTAGTTTAGCCATCCTTTCAGAAACTGCTAACATAACTGCAGTTAGTTTTCTGCTGTGCCTCTTTTAAAGCCTCCATATTTTTCCACATGAACTACAGAAATGTGACATATTTAAATAAACAGTAAGGACAATACATTTCTATAAGGCACCTGTTGATGACAGTAGGACTAAATAGTCACACATAAGAAAATAGGAAAGGTAATCAGCATCATAAGGAGTTAAGGGTGGGGTGGGGACTGACAGTGAGCAAAGAACGAAAACAAAAACACATGGCACAAGACACACACTATTTGAACGCTCCCTAATGTTCTGGAAGGAACTTGTCTAGGCCTAACTCTGACACAGGCTCATGGTTCTAAGGCAGAGGACATCCAGGGTGTTGTGCAAACCCTGTCTCCAAAAAAATGTCTTTGGACTGATTTAGGAAACCAAAGCACCTGGAAGAAACCTGGATGTTCAAGGCAAACATGCAAACTATATGGTCAATATACAATAACACAAAAAGAGATCATGTCACATATTGAGACTGGGGATTTAATGCCAGAAATACCCTTGCATTTCCTAATAATTCCTCATTGCTCCATATCAGCCAATTACTTGCATCTTATTTTTAAATGTTCTAATGACTTTTTATTCGATTATGTCTTATTTATTTCGTTAATGTTAAAAAAAATTGTGTTAAATAATGCCAAATACACCAAACTGAATGAAAAGCGTCAGAAACTCGTACTTTGGAGAACAGAAGATCAAGTCAGCAAGAGAGCATCTGACAGTATAGAGTACAGTACAGAATCAGAGAGTTTAGAACTGACATTTTGAGCTCTATGAGTAGAGCAACGCTTTTCCAGAAAAGGCTAAATTAGCTTTAAATGGTACAATTCAGTGCAGGCACATTCTGCTTTCAGCCAGCTTCATATTTCTGCAATACTAAGCACTATTCTTTAAAGCTTTCTTCATTCAGAGCATTTTAAAGTGCACAGAGAGAAATATTTTATCGATTAGACAAAGCAAACAGCACTCTGTATTATAAGTTTAATACAATATTAATTCTAAGAAATATTTTATTTTCCCTTTTGCTTGGAGATATACATTGATTTCTCAGGATAACTATATGTGCCACTGTAGTTTAAGTCAATGAGAGCAATTTAAAATTTTACAGTTCTGTCTACTCTTATTTTTGTATTTTTTTATCCATCTGTTTTCTGTAGTATGTATCCTACTCCAGGTTGTGGGGGTACCTGGAGTCTGTCCTAAAGTTGTATTCGGTTGGGGACACTCTGGATGGGGTGCCAAAGCATGACTGGGCACAATCACAACAATTTAAAGAGGCCAACCACTCTAAAATGCTTGTCGTTTAACTGGCAGAGGAAAACTGGAGTACCCAGAGGAAATAACAAAGCAAAGGGAGAACAACAAACTCCCCACACAGAAGGGATACATGTGTCTAAAAGTTCATTAGCAAAATATCCAAAACAAAAGCTTCCTTTCTATATAATTGTCTGGCACTTTTGGTTGGTGTAGCTGAGGTGTACTAATCTATATTTAAAGTCTCTCTTCACATTTAAAATTCTTTGTGATGCTAAACATTTAACTTTCATGAAGCCTTTAAAGGTGAGAAGCACACAAATTCTCAAAATTCACATGAAAATTCTGTTTCTTTACTATAGGTTTAATTTAACTAAGTCCAATTGAGTTCTTGAAAGTATTGCTTAATTGTCAGCTTTAGAATAAAATTCTATCAAATTATATACTGATGAAGCAGGTCTACTTGCAGATGTGTTGAGATCTGAAGAGCAGTTATAAATATAAGTAGGAAGTGTAGTGGTGACAACTTAATATAGCTAGATAAAATATTTTATCTATCTAGATTTTTGCTTTGGTTAACTAACAGCAATTTAAAATACTACCAAATGACAGGAAACAAGCATGCATGATGAGAGGATTCAGATGAATCAGGAGATAAAGAAAGTATTTTTGTCATTGCAATTCATGACAACAAATATTTAAATGACTTTTGAAGTGCTAGAAATTTTCCCATGAGTGCTAGAAATTTCCCCATGAGTTTCAAACAAAACTAGCTCATCTGCTGTTGCCATTTCGATGTGCAGGATCCAATGTGCAGGATTTCTACCCCTATAAACCCAATTTTAACCCCTGACCTTTTCCCTATTGGAATCAGACATCATTATCATGATGTAGAGACATAAAAATGGTGGGAAAATGTAATGCATCCATCTAACCAAAAAAAAAAAAAAAATGCAGAGGAGTGTTTTGTACATAGTTACATATTTCACATATTCAGGGATTTATGGTACTGTTTTTACTGGTTACCATAGTAATATTGTTGATAAGTGCATGACGCCTCTAGTTGTACTTGACACATGTTATACATTGTATGTTGCACAACAAACCAGCTTTTTGCCATTAAAATTAAACACACTGGATGCAGATTTGCTATTTGGATATAAAATTCAAATATACAGTGTAACCTGTATAGGCATCATTTCATAGAAGAGGAAGGAGAAGCACTGTGTGTTCATTTTTTGTTCTTTATTCACCACATAAGCTCTAGGAAATAGTAAAAAGTTGGCAAAGTATTTTATTCACTTCCTTTTCTAAATGCTTAGCTGTAAGATCTGGTGCGTGTTCTGTTTAATAAAGCCTGATACATCATTTTAGTTCACTTCACCAATATGGAGGAATGAGTCCTGCCATTAAATGTAATGGGCCAATTTCTAAAGGCTTGAATTACAATAAAGTATTACAGCACAGTTTTAGTAAATTGCCTGATGGATGACTCTTAATGGCTATAAATTGTAGAAACAAGTTACTGTATGGATGAAATGCTGATGATTCCCTTCCTGGGACAGCGATAACAATTAAAACATAGAAGTGGAGGTACAACGGTAATAAAAATGGTAGATGCTCTATAGCTCTATTCACAAAAGCTTCAGCAGTCTTGTGAACGAATCCAATAGGTTTTCTGATCTTGTAAAACAAACTGGCAAATCTTCATTATAAGTCTCACAAATCTGCAGTAAATACTTAACTAATGCTTTCATAATGACAAAAATGAATTCATTTAATGGCAGGAAATAATGGATAATATATGGATATGGATAATCATTAGTAATAACAGTTAAGTATTTAAAAATCTTGTTAATCCAATTTGTTTACTAAACAAGCAAAAAAATCTTTTCTTTTTTTTCTTTTTTAAAATATGATTGAATTGATGAAATTACAAGCACAGCATTCTTCTTTTAAAATACTTCCAGTTGAAAACACATATGTAATTATGTTCTGTGATAGCTGTACTCATGTTTGACACACAAGAATCAAAAAGGGCTTTTTGTTGTGTTGACTTCACATTTACATCTTGGCCCAAAACCCTCTGAATATTGTGGAGTTTGCTTGATTTTGCAATAATTTCTGTGATCGGAAAATCATGAAATCCAAGATGGACTGAATAAAGATCATTTACATTATGAAATCTTGACTGGAATCCATTTATAGCAGCATGCATAAAATCATACAGATACAGGTCAAGAGCTTCAGTTAATGCTCACATTACACATCAGCTAGGGGAAAACAGGATCTCAGTCTCAGTCATGACTTTCATCATGGCGTAATTGCTGGTGAAGATTCACACACACCAGTCTTTATACAACCAGCAAAAAGCATCCAGAAACACCTTGTTGATGAGAGATGGTCAGAGATTTAAAGGCTGTGATAGCTCAAATATTTATGTGTACCTCCTGCTAAATCATCATCACACACAAGTCAAATCACAAAGCAGTTTTATGTGGATCACGTGATGTCAAAGAAAATGGGAATCGTGTTGACTGCCATGAATCCATCCATCCATCCATCCATCCATCCATCCATCCATTCATCCATCCACCCATCCATCCATCCATCCATCCATCCATCCATCCATTTTCTGTACCATTTATCCTACATAGGGTTGTTTGGTTTCGATCACAGGGGACCATCATGGAGGACAATCATTCACAATCTCACATCCATTCACTCTACAGAAAATTTTCATTTATAGATGCAACTCATCCTACAACACAAGTTTTTTGACTGCAGGAGGGAACCAGAGCACCTGATGGAAACCCCTGAAGCACAGAGAGAACATCCAAACTGCAGAGTGAAGGTGGGAATGAAGCCCCCAAGCCGAAGGTGTGAGATTGAGTTGACTTTTTTCAAGTTTTGTTTGTTTCTCAAGATGTTAATATAACCATAATTAATAGCTACTTATAGAACTCAGTATGACCCAATTGTCTGTTATATATATAATTTATGTTATATACTGATGCATGAATTACTATTTTAATGCATGTATTATTTACGTTTATGCCATTTGGCAGAAGAACTGTGATTTTCATGACTTTGACCTTAGCAAGTCAAGTTAAGAAACTTTCATTTTTCATTTTAATATATAGCTGGCACAGTACATAGTGAAATGAGAGAATGTTTCTCCATGACCAAGGAGCTACATACAGTAGAACAAAAACATTCATTCATTCATTCATTTTCTACCCCTTATACGACTTCTCGGGTCATGGGGAGCCTGTGCCTATCTCAAGCGTCATCGGGCATCAAGGCAGGATACACCCTGGACAGAGTGCCAACCCATCGCAGGGCACACACACACTCTCATTCACTATGGACAATTTTCCAGAGATGCCAATCAACCTGCCATGCATGTCTTTGGACCGGGGGAGGAAACCGGAGTACCTGGAGGAAACCCCCAAGGCACGGGGAGAACATGCAAATTCCACACACACAAGGCGGAGGCGGGAATCGAACCCCCAATCCTTGAGGTGTGAGACAAACGTGCTAACCACTAAGCCACTGTGCCCCCAGAACAAAAATAGAGCTACATAAAACAAAATAGAGCTAAAGACTAAAAGTAATTTATTCCTAGCCACTTAAAGTGCATGTGTGCAACCTTTCAACCTTTCATGACAAAACAAACAATAGAAAACACTACAAGACAATACACAATAGACAATACACAAAAAGCAGCAGTGTACAGGAATGAACACTTAATATAATAGTGTATTAAGAATGATTTTTACCTTACTTTTACAGATGCCCTTATACAGAGCAACTAACATTTTATCTCATTTTATTTAATTCAATTCAATTCAATTAAAATGTATTTGTATAGCATATTATAATAATGGACATTACCTCAGCTTTTCAGAACATAAGAAATATTACAAAGAGAACAAAAGGTTTAACATTATACAAAGATTAATATTATACAAAGGTTTAAGAATTATATTAGACCTATATATGTGTTCTTATTTGTGCAAGAATAAGAAGATACCTCATCTGCATAGTAGCTCATCGTTATGGAAGTATTCAATATGTATTAATATTCTGCCAATTTGTGGAACTTATATTAAAGTTTTATCAATAAAATAAATCAATTAATTAAATAAAGTCTACCTTTTATTAGCGATCAATTTTAGCTACCTGAATAGCTTTTTAAAACAACGTATGAGTTCACTGCAAAATCTCTTATAATATCTCCATTCCTGCCTCTTTTAATTAATATTGTATCTCAGGCACATTTAGGATCATGGCTACATCCATCATTTCAACCTACCCCATTCTGTTGAAAGGAAAATATGCAAAATCTACTGCATGCATGTTCATAAAACATGAGCCATTTTCAACACTGAGTAATGCAGAAAGAGTGTGAACTAAACTGAGTGAACAACCTGATATACCAGCTGTAGAATAGAAGAAATCCTTTCTCTGGTGTAACGGTTGATCGGATTTAAACACAGACTGTTTCATTATCATTCTGTTCAGTGTACGAACACATGGCAGGGATGGACGTGGCAGGGCAGTGATAAAAAGCATAACTGGCAGATGACAACGATGCACTGAACGTGTGGCTAGGGATGGCACGACAGGCCTTGGCAAAACTGCCTGATTTTCTTTTCACAACCTTTTGTCTGTATGTCACTGATATTTCAGGATTATGAGAATGCATGATCTCCTCTAAGCCACAAGTTCACCTTTGCACCACAAGTTCACCTTTGCACCTTTTCCTTGACACACTGTGCAGAAATACAGAATAGTCCAGTAATTGGTGTATAGATTACTATAAGATAAATATAATAAATACATCATTAAATAATATGATTGATATTTGTGACATCAGGATTGTAGCATTTATAGTAAAATATAGTCAGTTTTTTTTAAAGAAAAGTCATACTATAAAGAAAATCAGACCATTTCTTCCCATTCATTAGCTATGAGAGCAGGATTGAATGGAGTTAAATGAAGGAAAGTAAGTTTCTCAATGTTCCAACTAGTGCACCTGTATTTTTATTTTACAGCTCAAATGAATTATGGCTTACAAAATCACACAATGGTCCACTGGCATTTTTGGGACATGTGTTTTGAGGAAACTAATGATGTAGTTATTGGCTAAAACACAAATACATTTTATTTTACTTTCTGAACAAATGCAGACTCTCTTCTATTCTCATTCATAGGAATTAAGATACAGTTGCAGTGCAAACAAACTCACACCACCTCCTACAAGTTGTTTCAGGTTTGGTACTATGCTGTGGTCCACACACCAGCTTTCATATTTTTATTTTTCCAAACAAAGCACGCTCTGTTTTGAACTAAACTGTCAATGTAAAGCCTCCTTATGTTCAAGAGCTTGCTATCAGAGTCTATAAAACCTCTAAGCTTTTTCTAGAGTCCGGATGTTCACCTTTAAGGCAACATTCTCTCTTAGACAAGGACCACAAACCTCTCACAGGTAAAACTATTGATAATGACAGCGGAAGAATGGCTGAGCATCTTGAACACAGCTCACTGAATGAGATCAGAGTCAGAGGCATGTATCTGTTAAAACAAACAAATAAATAAATAAAAATAAAATAAATAAAAGCTTCCTCAAGCAAATGAAGAATCATAGAATACATAAGAGTGGAGAAATGTAGCAGCTTATCTATCTATCTATCTATCTATCTATCTATCTATCTATCTATCTATCTATCTATCTATCTATCTATCTATCTATCTATCTATCTATCTATCTATCTATCTATCTATCTATCTATCTAATCTAAAATAAATCTTAAAATATGTAGAGCATTATACAGTAGCATTCACAGTCATCTGTCATGACAGATAAGTCATACTATAAAATAAAAATAATACAAATACATACCATTCATTAGCTCTGAGCACAGGAATGAATGGAGTTGGTTGTAGTTTACATTCAGATAATAAAGTTCCTTACTGTTCCAATACAGTGCAAATGAGAGCAAAGGAGCCTATTATGTTGAAAAGTGGTCATTTGGGATACATGTTTGTTATATTTTAGTTAGGAAAGGAAAGAAATTTGGTGTACATGAGTGATTTTTTTCCAAACTATTCGAAATAGGAAGTGTGAAAGTGTTTCTTTGTACTTATTTTATTTACACCAACATCATGCCAAAACTACCACAAAATAACCTTTCAGTAAAAATTAATCATGCCAAACGACAGTAAATTGTATGCATACATAATTTGAGCGAACCATTAAATTATGTAAAGAGGTTTCTTTTAACATACTTCTGCCTGAAAGTTTCAGTAAGAAGTGCCCGGATTATTAAAATGCACAAATCCTACCCAAACTCGCTGACTATTTACTGCCCCAGCATGTAACTGGATCCAAATCCAGAATCAATACAAGAAAGAAAATGCTTCCATTTTGCAGTCACACAAGAGTTGATCCAATTTTCCCAGAGCTCCATGCCTGCCAGTTGTTATTTATTATTTAATGGTAAACACAATTGGAGCCAGTGATTGAATGGGGGAATTGAGTGTGATTGGCTTCAATAGTGCTTATGTTCTTCATTTACTCTCCTATCTAGAAGTAATGAGATGAGTATTGTTGATAAATAAGCCAAATTAAAGAGATGGAAAAAGATTTTTTTAGGCTGCCTAGTTGGTATAAATTAAACATATATTGTTCATTGTCATAGTTCATGTTACATTTGAATTTGTTGTTTAATGATGTATAGGAAAAAACCTCCAGATGCAGAGTTTAATTTAAAAACAAAACAAAACAAAACAAAACAAACAGATAAAATCTGTCACACAGTCCGAAAGTCAGTTTACTGTTAAACAAGAGCATCTGTGGCAAAGTATTAATGTGAGGATCCTGAGGCATCTAGAGATTTACCAGCTCCAGCTGTGCTCGTGAAGTATTCGGACTAAGTCATTTTAAGTGAAGGTGAAAAACCACATGTGGTCTACGAGGACAGCAACATCCTCATCGATACACAATTGTCAGACTGTATATTTATAATCACGTCCTCCAGTGTCTCTCAAATGAGGATGAGGTTCACTTTTGAGTCTGGTTCCTCTCAAGGTTTCTTCCTCTTCCATCTAAGGGAGTTTTTCCTCACCACAGTCACCTCAGATTCATTGGGGATAAATACAATCAAAGTATTAGCAGCTTGGTGGCTCTGGGTCTTGAACTCACAACCTTCCAATAAGTAGCTTTACATCATACAATACTTAGCTACCAGGTTTCCCACAAGCAGGGTCCATACAAGTTTAAATGCAGGTCATACAAAGGAGAGACGAGACCCAACAGATTCAAGGCTCAAAAATACACAACCAGTATAATGTGGCAAGACTTTGTGTCGAGTCCAATTCAACAGGCAGTTTGAAATTCAGGCAGTTCAGAACTCTGAATATTCTGGTTGGTGGGAGGACCGTGGTCACATTTCCATTTAGAGCATTTAAGCAGAGCGACTTAAAGAAGTACATCGTGTAGATTCAGTAGAATGCTTAAGTGTTTAGTGAAAAGGTGAATCTTTAGTCTTTGTTTGAAGACAGCCAGTGACTCAGCTGTTTGGACTGCCAGAGGAAGTTCATTCCATCACCTGGGTGCCAGTGCAGCAACGGGTCTTGAGGCGTATTTGTCTTCCTTTGTGTTTTAAGTGATAATGGCATGAGCTGAGCCAGAAGGGAACATGGCACCAAGGGTTGGATGAGTGATTGCAGGTAGATAGGGGACTATGTTCGGCTTTCCAGGCAAGCATTAGTGTTTTCATTCTGATGCAGCCAGATACAGGAAACTAGTGGTGGGAACTCACCAATAGGCTCAAATGGGAGATTGAACACAGCTGCTTTCTAGACCAGTTTCAGTGGTCTGAGCATAGCAGGAGCTAGTTACAGCAGGTCAGAATGTGCTGATGATGTAAAGGTTGAACCTGTTTATAGAGCCAGACAACAATAGCTATATATCCAGACAGAGGTGCCAGGGGTCTTGGTGGGATTTAGCTTCAGGTGATGACAGTTACAGGTGTACAGAAACTTTTCTGTCCCAAATAAAGGACACAAAGTTGGAGTTTGTAGTAGGTCTATGGTCATGTCATTCATTTATATCGACTGCCCTAGTATAAAATCTGCCCTAGACTGCCTTAGACTAAATCAGTCTGGACTAGACTGTGTACCCTTTGTGTGTTTTTTTTTTGTGGAAATCAGTGACAGAGTAGGGATGAATAGTGACTGGGTCTTGTGAATTGAGGATAGAAAAGGCACCCTTATTCTGTTATGCTCTCTCTTCTGCTGTCTGGCACTATTCGACAGAACATCTGTCATCATTCCCTCTGCTTCCCAGTATCTCCTCCTGCCAGTGTTAAGGGAAAATAGATTTGTGCCTGTTTATGAACCAAGCAGTCCCAGGTGAGATAAGTCTGAATGACAGAACAGAGAGATGTAGGGAAAACAGGAAGGTCACAGTCAAATAGTTTGGTACATGATTGCAAAACTTTTAGTAAATAAACAATATCTGTAATGTTAGTAAACCTTAATCAGGAGCCCGGTCTTTATTCAACTTTAAAGATTATATGACAGGGATTAAAGATTATATTTTTATGTTCATATTTAACATTGTCAAAAAACATAAGTTGATGCTCGGGTTGTTGATTGGAAGATTATAGTTAACACCCCATTACTGCCAAGCTGCCACTGTTGGGCCATTGAACAAGCACCTTCTCTGCTCCAGGGCTGTTATACCATGTATCATGTGCTCTGACCCCAAATTAAAAAGTTGGTATATTTGAAGAAAGAATTTCACTGTATATGTGACACATAAACGATTCTATTCTAATATAGTTTTCACATGATCTTCCTTATTTATACAATTTCTTTTTATAACGATGTTGTGTTAAAATGCTACACAAGTCAAATGTGATTATGGTGTTCAATTCTCTTTAAAACTCTCTATTTACGGTTTATTGTAGTCCGTGCTAAATCGTCTTCAACCTTGCAGCCTCAGAAAGGTCAGTAGGTACTAGTGATGCAACATCAGTCCTAGTGATGCCACATTTATCCACATATTCTTTAAAAAATAAAAGTGCCAGGAGGAACCAAAAAGATATTTCACAGCAATGCTAGAGAAGAAGTTTTTTCAGTTCCCCAACGAATCTTTCAGTAATTAGTTCTTAAAAGAAACACTTTTCCTTAGTGCCATAAATATTCTTTTTATAGTCTACAAAGAACCATTTGCACACTGAAAAGTTTCCACTGATGTTAAAGGTTCTTTAGAGAACCATAAACCATGGCAAAAAAAAAAAACCAAACATTTAAGAGCCTTTTTTTTAACAGTACTACTCTGCCTGGGAAAAAAAGACAGTGATCAAAGCAATGTTAGCCAATCACAGGTTTCCATTAGCTCATTTGTAAATAATAGGGCTATTATTGCTCAGTGTGTTTATCTGCCTGTTACATGATTAGATGTTAGAAAAGATGCTTTACTACATGAAAGCATGCATTAGATAGTAGCTGTGAAAACTATTAGGTTATGACTAAATTTGGATAAATTTAAGTATATACCTGTTGGTGATAACAACACAGACATTTTTCCACACAGACAGAAAGAGCCGATGACAAAGACAACACTGACTATCCTGACAATTTCAATGGCTTTTTGGGGGATTTTTTCCCTTCAAGTAAAAAAAAAATATCCTGAAGATCAATGTCATGAAAGGCACTGATTCGTTCAAGACATTATAATTATAAACATTACCAATTTCCATTCCATTGGCATTTGTTCCACATATCAATATGTTCCAACAGACTTGATACAGATCTAAGCATTGAACCTGTATTTCAAATCAGTTGGTTGGGAGATTCCCACTGTTTCAGCATGTAAATTAGAGTGACCATATGTCCTCTTTATACTGAATATGTCCTATTTGTCAGACCTTAAAAAAAGTGTCCAGCTGTGATATCTAACTTTAGTTTTAAAATGATGTGTTTATAGTCTAATACTTCTTTAAGCATATTTAAGCCCCCAGGTGGTCCAGCGGCAGGAACCCATGTTCTCATTGCCACAGCCTGGGTTTGATTCCTGGGCAAGGTGCTAACCCTCAGTGGGAAGGTTGTGTAAGGAAGGCATCTGGCATAAAACCTGTGCCAAATCTAATATGTGGTCCACATGATCTGCTATGTTGACCCTGAACAGGGAGCAGCTGAAAGAAAAAAAAACTTTTTTAAGCACATTCCCATCTTCTTCCGCACCAGCTGATTGTTCAAATAATCCGGGTTTTCAATTCCAAAATCTACAATCACAATAGATAGTGTTCGGATAGATCTTTGTTTCTAAGAGTAACACTCCACACACACACACACACACACACACACACACACACACACACACACACACACACACACACACACACACACACACACACACACACACAAAATATAGTTTTATCAAGTCTTGTCTATGACTGTGAATCCAAAGTAATGACAATCAACTGTCAACTGATGTCAGCACAGTCACAGGCAATACGAATGAAAGATAAATCAATCACACACAGTGTGCTTACGGTGGTCTTGAAGTTCATCCAGCTGAAAAGCAAATGGCGTATCTGTATGTTGTGTGATAGCTTTGACCATACCACCTTTTTTCTCAGCCGCTACTGTCCAAATTCTTGCCTCTCAATTATTATCGTACCCACTGTGAACATGCACAGCATTGTTGTGGACAACATAAAACAGTTGTAGTGAGTTTCATTCCGAGCTGCTGAAGAAGTCACAGTTTTTCTTCACTATTCCCTCTCACATGCTCTATTCTCCCTCTCTCCTGCTAATGTAAAGAGAGTATGTCCACTCCAGTGGAGAAAGAAAAAAAATCACTTGTCTGTTGAGTCACTAAGGGCAATTCTGTATATTCAGTACAATTTTAAACAAAAAAGTTTTGCAAACACTTTCATGCCTGTTTGATCAGTCATCAAGGACTAGACTAGAGTGGCAGATAGGGGAAAGTACAACTGGCTACAGAATTCGACTGAGGAGTCAAGTGTCAAGGCACACTGATTTTTATTTTATGCCAGGGTATAAGGCACACTCATGTATTCTAATATGCAATTCTATTTCATGAACACTGAGAAGTCTCTTGAATCCGACTCACGAGATAGGATGCAAGTTGATAGCTTTTTCATAACGAAATGGCACAGCAAGCAATGCAAAAAATCATATGGAATCGAAAAAACATAAGAAATCCCAAAAAACATAAGGCAAACTCATGTCAGTGAATGTCAAGAATGTAGAGAAAAATATAAAATGTGGAAAGAGTGAACAAACAAAACTTTTGTCTCTATATTTATGTGATTCCAGTGTAATAAAGTTTGCATTCATGGAAATATTATTTTAGATTGTCTGAAATCTTCAGTCAGGAAGCTTTACTATACATAAGTACTAAGTAATAATACATTTAAATATATCTCAAATTAATCTTGATTTTTTGTATTATATTAATCTTTATATTAACTTGTTTGTTTTATGTTTATGCTCTGTAATGCTGCTTTGAGACAATGCCAATTGTTAAAGTATACAAAAGTACTGTTAAAGACATCCAACATGTCTGACCTCCTTCACCGCTAACACCTTTAGTCACAAGAAGTATAGCCTATTAGGCTGTCTGATAGAGAGGATTGTAGCATTAGAAGAACACATCCATATGTTAGAGAGGATTAATGACACTAAGAGAAGTATAGAATGTTCCAGGTATCTTGGGTGTCTTAGAGACAGTCTGGCAAAAAGCCTAGGCAAATGTTAGGGCTCACCGTAGGGAGTATCACTCCTCTCCTATTCACATGTCTAACAGGTTTGCTCTACTTATTAAGGCACCTGCTGAGAAGCCAGTTCAATGTGCTTGGGTGTTAGAGATGACTTTTTTAATGACACATGGAATTAGCTAGGACCCAACAGATACAGCTGTATTACAGGAGCCCTGGGTACTGGATTTCCTTAAATGAAAAGTTAGCATGTTTCTAAAAATGAATGCTTAAAATGAGCAAAAATAATCTGTCAGTAGAACAAGCTTTGAACATTTTAGTGCTTTATGATAGTAAAATATGTCTAGAAATAGTCTTAGATTTGGTTTCTTGTAATTTTCTAACAGGAAATCATTTTGTCCATATTCCAGATATCTTCATTTGTTAAGATGTTTGCTTTTGTGGTCTAACTGCCTCATTTTGAATAATTGATTAAGTGATTGATCCATTCATTCATTTTAAATTAATTTCAAAATGCAGACAGATTATAGGAAAAATCATATTACATGTCTATTAATTTATTAGTATTCATTTGCATGCTGCTGATGCTAGGATGCTACTGAGCATGTACCACTTTCAGGTTTGTTTTCCCCACTGCACAGAAACTAAATACCTGTATTTTTTGGTACTTAATATTTTAATACCACAAATAATGCTCCCCGTGCCTTGTGTCTCAATTCTCCTGGGATAGACTCCAGCTTCCCCACAACCCTGTAGGATAAGTGATATAGAGAGTGAATGGATGGACCAATAATGCTAGGTCTTCAAAGGTTATAAGGAGTGCGCGTGTGAGTCGAAGGTAGAGTGCATATAAATGGAAAAAGAAATGTGATTATTGAGGATTATTGAGTTGGGAAGTGGGCGATGTCAGGGGCGCCAACATACTTAAAAAGTACTTTTTTTATCTGATGTTCTTGAGCTGTTGTGAGTTGTTCTGACAGTTCTGCAATACTAATTCACAGTCAGCGTTGTGTCGGGGGGGAGGGGGGGGGGTTCAGACAGAATTGGCAGGAAATTTGTTCGCATACATCATATGCCAGCTCAGACATGTTAAATGTCATTATGTTCCAACTTCAGGCATGAAACAAGTCTGAGTTCTGCAAATTGCTGCAGAGAGAGAGAGAGAGAGAGAGAGAGAGAGAGAGAGAGAGAGAGAGAGAGAGAGAGAGAGAGAGAGAGAGAGAGAGAAATACCTAAAGTAAAGGGAGCGTGAAATTTCTGATGGAAAATTAAAGGAAAATAAATTGAGGAACTAAAACCGTATGTAATTTCTCTAATTTTGTGGATGTTAGTGAATACTAGATTATAGTCAGCTGTTTGTGGCATTTGCATCATAACCTAGTTGAGAAGATCTTTTTGCTGCAAGTGTCTAGGCAGTATTGAGTTTCTCCAAATGGATATTCCTTGATCCTGACCTTGGCTAATTTCCAAAAACACTAAATACATTTTTAAATTATCTTTGCTTTTATGTAACATTTTATTACATTTGACAGCAAAAAAAAAACTGGCTTTTTCCATATGCTCTCTTAGCATAGAAGTGAATCAACTTCTGCCGCTCAGCCTTTATTATTCAATTAAATTCAATAATGGACATTGTCTCAAAGCAGCTTTACAGAACATGAAATGTATATTACAAAAAGTTTAACATTAATATTAGACTGATATATAAATGTATTTGTATTTATCCCTTATGAGGAAGCCTGGGTTGACTGAGGTGACTGTGGTGAGGAAAAACTCCCTTAGATGGAAGAGGAAGAAACCTTGAGAGGAACCAGACACAAAAGGGAACCTCATCCTCATTTGGGTGACACTGGAGGGTGTGATTATAAACTGTTATAAACACCGGAGAGTGTTATTATGAATAATATCCTTTATACAATCAGATACAATTGTGTATTGATTAGGATGTCATTGTCCTCAAAGACCACATGGAGTTGGCATCTCCTCTTTGAATGTCCGAAATCTTATTTAAGCAGAACACAACAAACATCTCTAGATTTCATTATCAATCTTTGCACATTTGTGGGTGTAACTACATGCAAATGAGTTGTGTCAGGAACACATTTAACAGTTTTCTTTTTCCTCCATTTCCCTGTTGTATTTTTATGTTATGTTTAATAAATCATGTTTTTAACTATCCTTGCATTTGGGTCTGAATTTTATCATGAAGACATTTCCGTTTTCTAACACTTACACATAAGATGTTACTCTTCAAGTTCTACAATAATCTGTGTCCAGCCAATCACTTCCCGGATGAATATCCAGTCAGGGACGTTAGACAAGGTGGCATTTCTTCCTGGCTGCACACATTTATTCAGTGAAATAGATCATAAAGTTTTATAGGCCAGTCAGCTCTCCATTCATATTGCTCTTTTTGCCCTGGCCCATGTCAACTCTGAATGACTCTTTTATTATGAAATTATTATTAGATTAGTGGCTCTATTGACACCGAGAGAACTCTGTGTTATGTCATATTTTTATTGCAACCAAACTGACACATAGTTCAGTTTACTTATGAAATTCTCTGTTGAACAACAATGATTGCACATTTTACAACAAATTGAATCCAAAAGCATCAGTGTTTGATAAAGCTTAATGAATATAAGTAATTAAATGATAAGGGATCTATTATGTCAACTTCCTTTTGTTATAGGTAATGCCTTCACTGTTATTTGCACAAATTCAAAAGCAATTGTTTAAGAATATTATTATATGTTATAAAATGTGTATCCTGGATGTCAGATACAATGACTACTGTGGTAAAAAGGATAATATTATATATATATATATATGTATATATATATATATATATATATATATATATATATATATATATATATATATATATATATATATATATTTACAAAACTGATTCTAAAAATGTACCTACTCTAATTCATTTACTTATAAATTCCATACATAGTATAAGTTCTGCATAGGTTCTCCGTACCCTTTTTTTTTTAAAGTCCATTTCTTTTAACTCTTCCCATAATTCTGTGTGTTACAGGGTCATACAATCTGGGCCATATTCAAAGTTAAGTCACGCACACAGGAGGATTTAATGTTGAAATTGTGCACATTGGTATTCTGTCCTCAGACATAACTCCAGGTTTAACCGCTATTCAGACAGTTGAGCAAGAACTGCATATGTGTGGCAGAGATTACCTAAAACATAGACATGTCTCCAGTCTGTGAGATTCTGACCTTGGACTTAAGCCCATTTTTCTTGCTTGATCGCAACTAAGAACAAACAGCCATATTTAGTTGACTGCCACTGTGTGACAGTTTGATTCAGTATAACCATACATAACATATAACACTGAAATTTAAGTTTTGGAATAATATAAGACATATGAAATGTCATGTGAAGCCAATATTAAGTACATCAGTATGACACTATTTCTTGGTGACAAAAGCGCTATTGCCACCTCATAGCTCCAGGATCCATGAATACTGACTTTGTGTCCAAAATGCCATTAGTTGGATTTTTAAATTGTCTTTTACATTTATGTTGTTGTCATGTTAAAAAATCTAAAATGTAAAGTATAATAATAAAGTACATAATAAAATTATAATCAAATGGATTGGTTAAGACACAAAAAAATGAAGAAATCTAAAAACAGGTGAGAGTATTCACCAAAAAAAAAAACAATGACTATACGGGGCAGCTCGACACGCCTCGTAGAACCCAACACCAGGAAAACATTTGTGACAGTTACATTAAATTACATTTCAAGGCAAATAAATAAATAAATAAATAAATAAATAAATAAATACTACTACACCTACTTTAGTCTGTATTTTCTATCCTAACATTTTTTTCTTGTTTATAGGCAAGTGCATGTACAGTATTTCAAGGCAGTGGTCTGTGTTTTATTAGAAAAAACAACATCAATCACCAGTACACAATAATGACCTGGCAACCTTGGTGGCATATGAACTATACTCAGGTGATTTACATTATCTAATATTAACTCCCAAAAAACTAAGATAGGCACATATGTAACTTAAGTGATTTGAGTGACCATTTGAAAAATCATTCATTTTAGAAATTTTATGTTCAATATTTATATTTTACATACAATTTTACTCTAGCAGTTTGTGTATGGTAGCAATTCTTACTGTATTACTAATTACTAATTATCTTACTGTATTACTAATTATTTATTGTAATTAACAATTTTTTCACAAAAACTGACCTGAACTCAAAATTGAAGGCAAAATTAGGGGTAAACCTAAGATGGGTCTGTCACAAAGAGCATCAACTCGAGAGAGATAAGAAGACAATAAGAAAGGGGAGAAGAGATATCAGAGCAGGCTCAAGCTTACAAAGTGTTGACACACCCTGGATAAGGGTGCCAAATTCTGTAAATGTAAAATCATCAACAGGTACAAGTGCAATATTTAAATGTGCTCTCTGGGAGTCAAATTAGAATTACAGGGAAAAAAGTTGAGAAGATTGTCAATGACTGCATGTTGCAGGGTGTGACAGTTCTGTCAGCCATGCCCTAATTAAGCTGACAGGTACTTCTGACACCTAATTCTCTCTTTCTCTCTCTTTTCCTGTCTCCCTTTCTTTCTGTTTATTCAATTTCATTGGGAAAAAATGCTAAGAGATCTATTTGAATAACCACTCAGGTTGGGGGTCTGTCAGCATGTACACAAAATTTGCAGTAAAACAGAATATTCTGTACTAAAATCCATTAGCAAATAAAAAAAAAAAAAAGTGACGTGACATATGGCTATGTATGGTGAACCATACTCAGAATTCGTTCTCTGCATTTTACCCATCCAAAGTGCACACACACAGCAGTGAACACACATCGTGAACACACACCCAGAGCAGTGGGCAGCCATTTATGCTGCGATGCTCGGGGAGCAGTTGGGAGGTTCGGTGCCTTGCTCACGGGCACCTGTCATGGCCGGCCCGAGACTCGAACCCACAACCTTAGGATTACGAGTCAGACTCTCTAACCATTAAAATACTGCTGATTGTCCAATTTATTAGCATTAAAATTCCTTTTGGCAGACATCCTTATGCAGAGCGACTTACATTTATCTCTTTTAAACAGCTAAGCAATTGGTGGTTAAAGGCCTTGCCTAAGGGGCCCAGAAGTGGCTGCTGGTGGTCCTGGGATTCAAACTCATGTCCTTCCATTCAGTAGTCCAACACCTTAACCAATGACCTACCATTTTCCCACATTAATGGCTATCTATATTATTATTATTATTATTATTATTATTATTATTATTATTATTATTATTATTATTATTATTATTATTATTATTTGATACTGAAATTATTGCTGACTTAACTTCCAGTTGATTATGAAAGTAATCTCACACTAGTTCTCCTAATTAGAGGTTAGGACATGTGTAGTACATATAGAATAATATATGTACAGTACCAAGCAAATATGTCGGTATTTTGAGAAAATGACAAAACCACGAATAGAGTAGAATAGGGTTTTTTCAGTGTGTCATAACAATGCCATTTTAAATAATTGAGTAGGAAAACATTACAGTTGTACATCTTAAAAATACTTTCTACAATATCATTAAAGCTAATCATGACCGTGAGCCATGTTATCAATCAAATATTCATCATTCATCTCATAATTGAAACGACAAACCTACTGTAATAATAATTTAATTGTTATTCATGTTCATTACCATTTCAGCATTAATCATCTAAAAATTAGTAGAATCTAATGTCTAAGGGACAAACTGTCAAATCTATTCATGCTCTTTAGGGAAGTGAAATGTTCTGCCTTTTTGTAAATATCCTTTCTTAGCCTACTTGGTCAGACACAACCAAAGTGTGAGGAGAATTATAATCCAGGTACCAACTGGCTTTTTTTGGCTGACTATTTGTATAATGCTGTATTAAGTACATCTGCTGTCTGAACATCAATTTCTGTTGTGCCAACATGACTGTCAAAAGAATTCTAATAAGAAATTATGGTCATGGTGATGATCCTGTGTGTTATTTTTTACCATGTGAAATGAATTGTGTTGTTTTTCTCTCTAAATAACGTGGTAAGGCTTGTATCTCAAAATACCAAAAAAAAAGGAATAACATGACACAGATTGGTAAGTCACCTAATGATTTATCAGATATACTCAACATCTATGCAGTTATCTAATTAGCCAATCATGAGGCAGCATTGCATTGCAGATTCCGTGTCTGGGGATTGGGTCGCCGAGGCCCCCACCTTCGACTGCCACCCAATCCACCGGCCCCTTACGGCAGGTGGTGGGCCCACAGGAGATCGGCCCCACGTCGCTCTTTCGGGCTGAGCCTGGCCGGGCCCCGTGGGGTAAGACCCGGCCACCAGGTGCTCGCATGCGAGCCCCAACCCTGGGCCTGACTCCAGGGCGGGGCCTCGGTTGCGCCATACCGGGCGACGTCATGGACCTTGATTTATCTCTTCTCATTGCAGCATTGCATTGCATAAAATCATGCAGATCCAGGTGAAGAGATCCATATAGTGTTCACATCAAACATCAGAGATGCCTCCTGGACGCCTCCCTGGGGAGGTGTTCCGGGCATGCCCAACTGGGAGGAGGCCCCAGGGAATACCTAGGACACGCTGAAGGGACTATGTCTCTCGGCTGGCCTGGGATCGCCTCGGTATTCCCCCGGAAGAGCTGGAGGAAGTGTCTGGGGAGAGGGAAGTCTGGGCGTCCCTGCTTAGACTGCTGCCCCCGCGACCCGGCCCCAGATAAGCGGCAGAAGTTGGATGGATGGATGGATCAAACATCGCTGAATGAATCGCTCATCTTAAGAGCGATTCAGGACCAATCTCAGAGCACCTGTGAGCAAGGAAAATACATAACTTTTACCTTAGAGAGAAGGAGGGGCTTAACCCAGTTACGAGGTTTGCCACATTCTTCTGAAGATTCTTTTGTGATTAGTTGTCCAATAAAAAAACTAGGAGCACTTTTAAAATATGATCATATTAGAAATACACTAACATCTGTAGTCTGTGATAATTATAGCCTTAGATTCCTGCTCTTGTATGACAGAAGTTGAACCTGACATGGTCTTCTGCTGTTGGTTTGATGTCTTGATTCATGCCGAGATGTTTTTCTGCCCAAACCGAGATTGCGGTTATGAGTTTGAATATTCCTCCTGGTAGCTCAAACCTCTCTCACCCTTTCCATTTTCTTTCTATTCTCAGTCAGTGTCGATCAATGTTTTAACACCATTCTGTGCAAACTCTAGGGTCTGTTGTGTATCTGCCTAATTTTATCCACTGTATTCCTAGTAAATTTAAATAAAAAAGTATGGTTACTCCTTACGGTTAAGGCTGGGTTGTTTATCGGAGGATCGGGGTTCAAGCCCCAGCACTGCCAAGCTGCCACTGTTGGGCCTATTAACAAAGCCCTTAAACCTCATAGCTCGAATAGCGCTGCATCATCGCTGAACCTGTACTCTGACCCCGACCTCCAAAGTTGGCATACGTGAAGACAGAATTTCACCGTTCTGTAATGTATATTTGACAAAATGAAGGCTGCTTCTTCACAAAACTGTAATGAATACACAGGACTTGTGTACCATAAAGAGTAACTCCAGGCCCTTTTCCATCCTGAAATAAACAGCCACCATCCTGTTGTTTGTGCATGCTTTAGTTTAATCACTTGGGAGGAAATCTGCAGTGCAAAGTTGCTAAACAGTAAAAAGTAAAACAAAATATTAACGTGTGGTCATGTTCTTAGATCAAATACGTGACAAACAAATTAAGCGAGTCCCGAGAACTGATTTCACACATTCTGTTTGTGCTCTCAGCAAAACTGAACATATTACACAGTCTGTGCTCTCTCTCTCTCTCTCTCTCTCTCTCTCTCTCTCTCTCTCTCTCTCTCTCTCACACACACACACACACACACACACACACACACACACACACACACACACACACACACACACACACACACACACACACACATGCCATGTTTTTCACTTTGTACCTATTACTGACACTGTATCTTGTTGGATTATTTTCTGTCCTGAGTTTACAAAAATACAGAAAATGAGAATTATATGGGGTTACTAAAAAGTGCCATAATTCTACTGATCAGGACGTCATAATTAGCTGAGGGTGAATGCCCGAGTGATATCCAGTGCATACTTATTCATATTCACTAAATATCATTCTTTTTTTCCTTTTTTTGCTTTATTGTAATATCAGATGAAAAAAAACACACACACACTCGATGATTTGTCTGCATTTTTGTCATTACTTTCTATAGAAAAAATGAAGTGTCCTCAAAAGATGTCCAAAAAATAACATGAATGGAAAAAATAAGAACAAAAGTATTTGTGCCCTCAGTGTGAATTGCCCTTTTGCAGTGATTACAGCTTTGAGTTGTCTCAGATGTGTCTCTTTATGAGCTTGTTTTGATTTTCCTTTCACTCCTTATTGCAAAATTTCTCCAGCTCTGCCAAATTAGAGGGAGAACCTTAGTTGTTTTCGCTCTGCATGTGTTTATGTGGGAATGTGTTTAAAAGTGAAGTTGATTGCATGCTGTACTGCACTGGAATTAAAAACTTAATGAACGTTTATAAGCACTGCCAATTTAATAAGCATTCTTATGTGCAAAAAGTGGCTTGACAAACATTAAGCTTATTTCCTCTAACTAATCAACTGTTCGATAGGTTTGTATCTAGTGTTAATGCATGTGTGTAACAATTTGCGAGATAGATTTGCTTAGTGAGGAAGCACTAGAGATAAAGCCGCACTCACCAGTACACGAATGATGTGAATTGTTACAGTGAATTGAATGGCTGACTTGACTGATGTGTGCATAAAATAAATGAGCCAAAAGTGGAGGAAAGTTAAGCTTGACCTGCGCAATAAATAAAGATTTCTAGAAGGTTTAACTTTGTTGTTGATGTCGATGTTGACATTATATGAACTAAAAGTGTTTTTCTTGACACTTGATGTCGGAGCAAACCTACAGAGAACTAGAAAAGCAAAACAACAACAAATCTAATGAGTTTAGAAACCAAGGATGTATGTCTAGCAGCTTTGCAAGAAATTACATTAAAACAGATTGCCTGTGAAATCTTTCAATAATTCAGTAGAAGCACAATTTAGAAATCCCACCTGTTTTCAATGTTTTGTTGTTTGGGGCTTATCACTAAGCCTCTCTCCATTTCCTCTTAAAATATAGGCTAAACTTCTTATGTGGTCTGATCTTCAGTGCTTTCTCCCTACTCAGGGGGTGTGTTTAGGTCAGATGGACAAGAACAAAAATGCACTTTGACAGTGTGGGGATACAATAAAGAACGCTTGAAGTATGAATTGAAATCACAATGCATTATTTTTATAAAATGCACCCGGAACAGAACATTACTTTTATCAGAAATAATGAATGTGATTCTAACATCATATCAAAAATATGAGGTCCTTTTGTCCTCCATCAGCACATTCTACAGTACAGCATGGTTAACCATTTTCTCTGATACTGGTCTTTATTTCTTTTTTTAAACACCATCTAACTTTAATAAAGCGAGGGACTGTAAATGGAGAGATGGACGGCAGGAGGGAGAGAGAGAGAGTGAGTGAGTGGAGTGGAGTGGAGAATGATTTCTCTATCAGCTTTGCACATCTGGATCCTGATATTTTCACCCATTCTTCTTGGCAAAATTGCCCAAGTTTTGTCAGATTGGATGAGGATTGTTGTTGGACAGCAATTTTCGAGTATTGCTGCAGATTCTCAATCAAAGTTAGGTCTGAGTTTTGTTAACACTTTTTTATAACACATTCAAGTTCTTGGTTTGGTCTGAATTTAGTCTAAATTGTTGATTTAGTATTTTATTATACAACAATATAATATAATAAAATATTGGATAAATCAAGAGAATAAAGTATCTATTACTGACATATTCATTCATCATATTTTTAGCAAATCAGAATGAGATTTTTGCTCCTTTTCATTGACTCACAAAAATATATGTTCTCAGAATGATTTCAGTGTAAAACAAATCTATAAACTTCTTATTAATTATTCACTTAATATTATTATGTGTTCACCATCTCAGTGTGAAATGTCCTATTGAAGCAATTAGTGCATTGATTTGTCTCAGATTTGTGTTTCTGTGAGCTTTGCACATTTTAATTTTGTCAATTTTTTTATTTCTCAATGCAAATTTTCTCCAACTTTGCAGCAATCTTTAGCTTATGCTTCTGATTTTTACTCTACTTTGACTCGGCCAATCAAACACATTTCCAAGTCATACCTTTAAAGATTTTGCCCAGTGCTCTGGCTAATTGCCTTGTTGCTATCAGTCAGATTTCTGGCTGGCTGATACAGGTACTCCTCAACAATTGGCTTCTATTTGGCTCGATCCATGCTGCCTGTGTTGTTCCTTCATGTTTTTCCCCCAGCTGCTGCTTTTTTTGTTCATCTTGCATGTTTAAAAATGGTCAAAAATATATGACCTGTGACACAACTGTGGGAAAACCGCAGTGAAAGGTACAACAAAAACACAGATGGTAATTCTTATTGTCTGATTTCAATGCAGTTGAAAAAGATCTATCCTGCCAGGATTTCATGGAATTTTTGTCATCATTGCAGTTATAAATGCTTGATTTTGCTGCAGCTTTTTTTTTGTGATGCAAGTTGTGTTGAATTGGTGAAATTACAAGGACAGCAAGAAACATCTTTTAAAATCCTACCAGTAAAGACAGATATGCAATTACTGTCTATTATAACTGTACTCATTGTTCAAATCGTGAATCAAAGAGGGCTTTGGCTGCAGACATTTAAAAAAATTGCAAGTGCCTTAGAATATTATACGGTTTGCTTGTTTTTTTAAATCACATAATTGCAGAATCCTGAAGGGACTGACACATCGAATGAAGAAAAACAATTATGGTTAAAGCATAGTAACCATACAGTATATCACAGTTTATTAATTTTTTTTTTCTTTTGCTTTTTTTTTGTTATTAATATTTTTTCAAGCTTTCAACAATGGTATTTCACACAGGTAAAGGATGTATAAAGGTTTTGAATTTATTCTGTAATTATACAGTGTTTTAAGCAGTGTTGACCACTTCACTTTATTGGTATAAATAACCCATGTGGTTTTAAAATGGCAAGTGTAATTTAAGTGATCTGGGGAAACAGTGATAACGTACATGCTCATAGATGTTGGATGTATGAAATCTGCCATTTAAAACAGGAATGTATCAGCTTATAAACAATTCATGAGGAAATAATGAGCATAAGTATGAGACATGACTATGAGTGTCCTTTTGGCATTCATTATAGTTTTAACTTGAAGTCTATTGTCTTGGTGTTAGATGATGGACATTTGAAATATCCACAGCCATTTTTGTTGTTTACATCTGTTACCATATCATACCAGAGTGGAACCATACCACATAATAACATACTATACCACACCACATCATACTATACTGTACCATACCATGACGTACCATACCACATCATACCATTCCATAACATTGACTGGCATACCACATCATACTATACTGTAACATACCATACCATACCGTACCATACCACATCATACCATACCATACCATACCATCGACTAGCATACAATATCATACCAAACCGGACCATACCATACCATCGACTAGCATACCATATCATACCATACCGTACCATACCATACCATACCATACCATACCATACCATACCATACCATACCATACCATACCATAACACACCATGCCATACCATACCATACCATACCATACCATACCATACCATACCATACCATACCATACCATACCATACCATACCATGTCATTCCATAACACATCATACCATACCATACCTAGTTTATACCAAAAAATAAAATACCATACCATACTACATTATAGCATCCAATACCATAATATACCATATTATACCTTACCACATCAGAATCAGAATCAGAATCTGTTTTTGTGGTGTTTTTGTCTTCCTGGGGGTCAGCAACAATCTCAACTGCCTGCTTCACGGTCCTGGAAGTGTACAGATCCTGAAGAGGTGTCAGATTGCAGTCAATCACTTTCTCAGCAGAGCAAATGAATCTCTGCTTTTGTCCTCAGCATTGGTAGCAGTGTACAAAGTGGTGATGGTGGAGGTGAGTATGGACTTGATAATGAAGGTGTATTAGTGCACCATCTTTATCATCATACCACATCATACCACACCATCCTATACCATATCATACCACACCATCCTATACCATATCATTCCAAATCATACCATACCATATGATATCATACTATATCATTATTATTGCAAAAATTATCCAATCTGTAATAGAAACTGTATTTAAATTCTGAAACACCAGTCAGCCTTGAGGCACAAAATAAAAGCCCTCATAAAAGCACACCTTGACAGTGACTGGTGGCCAGGATTCATGGAACTCAAAGCAGAATGCTGACAATAAAGTGAAGGTTACACAAGTCAAACACTATAGAGAAGGAAAGCTACTAAAAAGTAGAGGGGAAAAGATCAACAACATCTATTTGTAACCAAATCTAAAGATTGCAGATGGTATATTAAGTAGTTGTCTTTCTATCATGGTTTCAAAGTTATAATTCTTGCTATACAGTCTTTATCAATAATCACATTCTGGTAGTGATTCATATGACCAGGACAAAATGTCTAAAAACCCTGTTTGGCGAAAAAATATAGTAAAATAAAGCGCTATAAAGTATTTCAGGAAGAGGTGAGTTTTTTGTTGGTCATTTGAAGACAACCAGTTACTCTTTCAAACTTCTAAGGACACCTTGTTGCCAGAACAGAGAACAGTCTTGACTTCCTTACACTGAGAAAGATGGTGGGATCTGTCCAGGAATGCTAGAGGATCAGAGGGGGTGTTGGGTTTGTGGTAAGTGGGTGTTGTCGGGTTTTATTCAAACATCAGTGTTTAAATCTGATGCAGCCAGTTTTAGGAAGCCAGTAGAGAGTGCATAGCAGTGGTGTGGTGTCGGAGAAGTTTGAAAAGAAATCATAAAGTTGCATTTTGTATAATTTACAGAAGTAAAATGCCATTCAGAGGTAGATCTTTCAGAAATGACTTACTTCGCAGTAGACCGATCTTTAATTGACAAGGGACCCAAAAAGCGCCTGCATGGGTAAAAATGGACAAATCCTTCTGATGCTATAAAGGAGAAATTGACATGAGGGTGTCAGATTAGCAATGTGAGAGGAAAAGGACAGTTGATTGTCCATGGTTACCCCAAGGTACACAGTGCACACAGTGACTGAAGGCAAGACCAGCAAGTTATTTAGGGAGATCACTAGATACTGACATGGAGAGGAATCAACTGGGATGAACAAAAGTTCAGGGATTATGTTTCAGAATAGGAGCTGCCATCCGTGATGAAATGTCTGCCAGACATGCTGAAATCTGAGCAGGAACATGACTTTCTCAGGGAGGGATTATTGACTGGATGAATAACAATTGAAAAAACATAATGAAAACAGAAATACTTATCATTGGGAGCTAAGTGAATGAAAAATATAATCATAACTGTCTTGGAGGTCTGATTCTACAGACAAAAAGTCAGACACATTAGACATTTCAGAATAATTCTGGGCTCTGAATTTAAACTGAACAATGACAATGTCATTATCTACTTTTTACCTCCCAAAGAATTCTTATTATTATTATTTGCATTTACATGCAGTGAACAATTAAAAAAAGGATCTCAGCCATCCCAACAATGGATTCTTTTCTTTGTTATGCTCAGGGAAATGCTTTTGCTCCTTGAAAGCAGACACAGAGCGAATGAAGAGAATCTTCTTCCCGCAGGCCATTCGGCGTTAGCCAGGAAAACCCAGGATCTGGATTTAGATCTGTACCTAGTACTTGACCTGTCCCCTTCACTGTTTTTTCTGCACACCTTTTTTGCACTGACATTTTAACACTTTAACTCTGGACTGTCACTTTAACTCTGGACTTGCATAGCAGAGTACCACTTTATACACACCATACACATGGACAATTTAAGGACAATAATTAATACCATACACATTTATGTATATGTATATACATTATTTTTCACTTATTCTTTTCATATTTTCATATTTATATTGTTTCTTTTATATAGTTTATCCTTTTGGTTATATTTTTTATCCCAAATTGCATTCCTTATGTTTGAATACCGGACAGATGCAAAAAGCATTTCACTGCATGTCGTACTCTATATGAATGTGACAAATAAAATTTGGATTGATTTCAACATTCACTCTGGCTTGAGCATATCATTTGACTATAACTTGACTGTATCTGTACTGTTACGGTACTCTAAACTCTAAATGTTTATTTTTCCACATTTTATATTTATTTGGCTTTTACATATTTCAAATTCAGAAATTGAAGAAGAAAACAAGAAGAAGTCTCTCCAGGAGGTCTTTGAAGCCGGCCATTCTGTGGAGGCGGTTTTGGCCAAGAAGTCATTTGTCTTTTCCAATTTAGAAAAGACATGGACCATTTTCATAGAAAAGAATGTGGTCATAGTATGGGCCTTGAAATAATCTGTTGTTTGCTGTAATTGTTTTTGGGGTGTTTTGAAAGGTTTTTAGAAAATAACATATGTTTTCCAGATATAATTTTACACTTCTTTTAAACATTGTAAATCCTTTGTTATCTTTAAGGTTCAAGATTCTTTAATTGTCAGATAAATGTACATAGTACAGTATATTACAGACATGTGATGTTTCCTTTAGTTCTCATTCCACACTGCAAGATGAACAATAATCAATAAATAAATTAAATAAATAAAGAAAGAAAGAATTTAGTAAAATATAATAGACTATAGAGAAATATGGATAAAATATAATATAATATTGTATACAATTTAGGCAATTATTATTTCATGTTCAAAAATCTTTATTCTACTGGTCATAGCTTAAGCTCAGTTTTGTCTTACCTTAGCAATGATAACATTTTCGAGGAGAACCATGCAATGCTGATGCTGGGTTGAAACCAAGTCCTAGCAACTCACACAACCACATTGTGTCTCTGTTATCACTCACACCTGCTTGTGTTTTTCTTAATTAGTGCCTGTATACGCTAATAAACGATGCATTGTTTTATGAGGTGAAGATAGACAGTAATTAAAGTTTATAGAAGAATCCATTTAGGATGTTAGATGACAAAACAGTTAATTACATTTGTATGTATCTGGAGTGCCTTGATATTTTTAAACACAAGTGCTTAAGAAGAATGGACTTCAACATTCCAGACTCTTCCAGACTTTTCCAGACTCTGATAAAGAACAGCTCAAACTTTTTACACACTTTTTTTCTCTCTTTGTGTTCCCACTGCCTTTTTTCCTGACTGTCCTGGTTTAGGTGCCTTTGTGATAAAAGGGATTTCTCTTAGATTGCTGGTGAATTGTGTATATGCAGCATCATTCCAGACAATAACTTATTAACATAAAGCCTGTAGGAATAAACATAGATTTTCTGTTTGTTCTTACTGCAAACTGCAGGATCCCCACACTGATACACACCTCTTTATGATCCTTTCTAGTAAGCTTTTATACACACATGCACATTAGTGCATTGTGGTGTTTGCTGTGCTAAAAAATGACCCATCACTCATAAACAGATAATATCTGCACTGTCCTATAGTCCCTTTTTGTTGTGGCATTGATAAATATAAGGGAACATGTATAGCTATATAGTGGACTTAAATAAAGAATGCATGTAATAAAATAGAAACTCTGCAAAATCATTTTTTAAAATAATTCACAATACACACCAGTGCAGACTGATAAATGAATGGTTATATGGACTATAATGCCTCTAGGCATCATAAAGAGCAGTAACTGGTATTGTGTGATTATTTTTATTATTGCTGCCTGAAGCTAAGTTCAAGAAAATATAAACTTTTGTGCACATGTCTATTTAGTACATTTATTATTTCGTTAGTGACATTTATTCATTGTGCTAGAATTTTGACTTGGCTTATAATTTTTTTTTATCCCAAAGCTGGGATATATGGATTCTACTGTGCTATAGTATAATGTGTAGCAACAATAAAGGCTTTTCTTCTTCTAAAATATTTTCTCCTTTGCCAATATGTTTTGAGCTATAACCTCTTTCAATGTTGAGGTGGTGTACATATAAAACAATCTTGAAATTGGTCCTGGAAGCTTTGTGATAAATAGCTTTGATTTGAGGTATCTTGGTGGAAAAAAAAGTGCAACCAAAGATGTCTCAAGTTGGGTTATGATGTAGAAGATTCTCTTGCAGATGAGTACATGTTCCCATTAGGTGTAGAACTGCACCACCACTGTGAGCAGATGTAGGTTGTGTTCAAAGCAGGAGAAACCATAGTATAAGAACACTCATTAATTCTCAACTAACAGACTATGAATCATCAGTAAAAATATTCCAGGGTTGACTTTTTGTCTAATTTCTTTACTGTTTATCCTACACAGAGTGACAGGAAATCTGGGACCGTATTCAGAAAAATTCATAGTGTAAAGAGTTTCTCCAAGTGACGAAATGTTTAGAAATGTTGTGTTTCCCATTAAAATGAAAGAGATGATCCTATAAAGAAAATATAAAGAAAATGGACAAAAGGTGACGATGGAGAAGAAATTACATACAATATTTAACAATAATAATGAGTTAAAAAGATTCTCCAGATTATATAAACTATAAACATTTTCAGTGGAGAAGGAGCAACAGATACTGTACTGTAGGTACTAAGCAAAAAAAGGGTTCTTTCAAGAAGCATTTTCTGAAAGTTTTTTTTGGGAAACCAAAAATGTTTTTTTTTTTTGGATTGCTGCAAAAACCCCTTTCTGGTTCTTCCTGGCACCTTTATATTTGAGTGCCTCTCGACTAATATTTTGTGCTTATGTTGATGGTATTGATGTCCTCCCTCACCAACGTCTAGTCATAAGCTGCTGCTGTACTGTATGTAAGGCTCTACCAGGAGCTTTCATGTTTCTCTGAGATTTTGAAAACCATTACTACTGAAACTTTTAAAGAAGATTCACTTATTTGAGTCACCCCTTATATCTTATCAGTCTTGTTTTCAGGATGTAATGAGATATAAAATGTCAATTGTCTGGAACAAACCGTGTGTTCCTATATTACTTCTTTAAAGATGTTTCCAGTGCATCTGTAATTTTTCACCTGTGACCAGAGGTATTGAGTTAAAGCATATTTGACATTCAGATTAATAAATTCCAAGTCACACAAAAGGAACTTTCAAAGCCCTTCGAGAGCCTTCTCTGGTAACTTTAATAAGCCTACATATAAAAATGCACTTCCAATTCAGCTTCCCTCTTTTTTCTTCTTCCATCTTCAGTTAAGATGCCATTTGTTTTTTGTTTTTTTGGTCCTCAGCTCTAATTCTAATACTAGTCTGTATTTACTTTTGAGCAAAGAGGTTGATGTAGCCTGCAGTTCCCCTAGGACACATCACCCTCTCACAAATTTCACAGAGCCAGACATGCAGCTTTATAGGAAAGGCAACTGCAAAGCTAGTGAGCATGAGGCATTGCAGCAGGTGATTAAGGCCTCTGAGACCATCATTGGCATTGCAATCACAGGCATCAAGAGCGTTAGGGAGAGGAAAGGTCCTAAAAGGCCATGGAGGATTTTAAAGGAAAATACTGACCCAACCTCTGATCTCTCTGGCCCTCCTGCCATCTGGCAAACACTACAGAACTACTCATGGCCTGAAAACACCTTCTTTCCTCAAACTGTGAGATGGCTGAACTCTTGTCCACACAAGGAGTCATTCAATATAACCTCACCTAAGGAGTTATTGGTGGTCTTTTGCTTCTAACATGACAAAATTACCCAATAATTTTTTTGTATGCATTTACACTTCTGTATCATAATACATACAGTGTAACAGTACAGTGACGGTACACTGTTGAGTATAAAATCTGGAAGAAAATTCTGGAAAATTGAGTGAATTAGAGTAAATTAATGGAAGGAGAAAATGGTTGAAAATAAAATTAAGAACGAAACATATGTCCACTCTAGCAAAGTAATACACACAGGGAAATAATAGTTAAGTTTTTTAATTTTTATTTTATTTAAACTTAAGTATCTTAGTGACTCGTGGTCATAAATCCCTTGCGCACAGCATGATGCCATGTACTGTAAGAAAAGCAAAAAACAATGTGTCTACAGGAACCCATACACACCAAATGTTAAACAGCATGTTTAACAGCCTGAGGCATGACTGATCTGTCCGAGTACCGGCTCTAATAAAGTGTTGTGCGATATTAAAAGTAAATGATGTGGCAAACTAACTGACATAGTATTTTGCCTGAGCTTATCCTCCTCTTACACAGCAGATTTATGTTGGTCAAAGAGGGACACCTCGCGTCTCTTCCCTGTGTGTGGAGTTTGCATGTTTACCCAGTGCATTGTGGTTTCCTCCATGTAATTCAGTGTCCTCCCCAGTGCACTACAGCCTGATTGGCATCTCTAAATTGCCTGTGTGTGTCCAGCACTTAGTTGGCACCCTGTCCATTCTTTAAATACAGTAATGCTGTTTTGGTTTCTCTACTATAAAGTCACTTTTACTGCTACTATTTACCAAAAGAGAATAAATTTGCTTAGCTATTGATATCAGAAACTAGCAGTAGCCATGTTTCCCTAAAAAAAACAAAAAAAAACCCACACAATTTCCAGAGTTTGCTGGGTTAGACTTCAGGTTCCCTGCAATCCTGTATAGGAGAAGAGTTAGAAAAAAATGGAAAGATGTTGGTTGATTTCTTTGGTTTTCCATCTTTCTAAATGTGATTTTAATGTGAAACAACTGAAATACTTAAAGATTGCCCTGTCAAGTTTAAATGTTTTATGTGTAACATAACACTCGAGCATGAATAAGGTTTTCTGGGGGGAAAAAAAGGTATTTTTATGACCATCAAATTTCTTGTTTATGGTCCTTCAAATGTTTGCATCCAGCTTGATAAATAGGGTGCACTGTGTTCTATTTTTGGTTTTCATTGTTCTTGTCTTAACTTATCTAAGTAGGTGTGCAGTGGTGGCTCAAGCAGTTAAGTCACTGCATTGTTGATTAGAGGGTCAGGGTTCAAGTCCCAGTGCTGCCAAGCCGTCCCTGTTGAACAAGGTCCTTAACCGCTCCTGTAATGCTGTATCATGACTGACTGTGTGCTCTGACCCCAACCTCAAAAATTGTGATATGTGAAGAAAGAATTTCACTGTGTTGTAATGTACATGTGATGAAATGAAGATTTATATTTGATAGTCCCCTGCATCTCCAGTGGGGAAAGTAGTAGCTCAGTGGTTAAGGCATTGGACTACTGCTTGGAAGTTTGCTAATAACATTAGCAGTTTCTAAAGTTTAGAGACAGTAATGATCAAATTAAGAGAGAACACATTTCAAGATCAATTTTTATTCATTTCATGAAATTTGGTAAGTATTTTAATGTTCTTGATTTGTTCATGTTATTATTTAGATTATTTGTTGTTAGGAAATCTGCTGATGTTAAGTTGGAATAATTATAGAAATTGTTCTCTCAAAACATGCATGAGGAGTTATACCTGAATTGTGTCTCCATTCTTTTAATAATACTGTTTAGTTTCCTCCTACATATAGTTACAGTCGCTGAATGCCACTTTTCTTCTTACTGCTACTATTCACCAACAGGTCAATAAATCTGTTCAGCTTGATGTCAGGAACTGGTTATAGCCATGTTTTCCCTAAGGAACACAATTCCTTAAAGAATAGTGTTTCCTCTGCCTCTACCAGTGCATAGAGCTTATACAGCTTGTTTGCCAAGGACCTCACATTCATCATGAAGATTGTCTGAAGGAAATATTTTTAATTTTTTTTCTTTGCCTTCCATGCTTTGACTTTAAGCACACAGTTCAATTCTCCTGTAAAGTCATGCTTTAATATGGCCGTTCTAGTCATGGTTCATTTGTAGAAATTTGAATAAATAAAATTTATATCTCAGGTGTTATATAGATGAAGTTTTTTTTTGTTTTTAATTTAAATTTTTTCAGATAGAGCTAAAACCACAAGGTGCTTTTACAGAGTGGGACAGGTTAAAACTCAACTTGATAAAATGCAAGAAAATATTCAGTGACCTAAAGACAGAGCAACGTTCCTTTCTTGCTCTTCCTTCCTTCCTTCCTTCCTTCCTCTTCACATTCCATCCTTTCTTTTCTTTTCCGTTCTTTTCTTTCTGTTCTTTCTTTCTCTTATGTAACCTCCCTTTCTCTTCTTTACCCTCCCTTCCACTTTGAATTTCCCTTCCTTCCTTTATTCCTAAAATTCCTTCCTCTCTTCTTTTTCCTTCCTTTCTCTCTCTTAGACCCCACCCTAAAGTTTGGAGTAGAATGATTGCAGTCACACAACACTAACAATAAAAGTATCTAACCTTTCTATTCATCTCAAACATATTTTTGGCAATATTTTTTTCAGTACAACTCTTGTCAAACATACCAATTGTAGACGGCCTAATGGCAGCACTTCACAGGCAGGGATAGACAAATCAAGAGTTTCGCAAATAGAGGCAGCGGTGGATTATAGTGAATTCTGCACTAATGGTCCTTTTAAAGTAAAATGATACACAACAACCACTGCCTACTTTTCCCTACAATTACACTGTTGTAGAGATGAGCACAACAAATAAAGGGGGAAAAAATAGAAAATACCAAAGGCAAAGAACATAGTGACACTATGTATACAGTAATATACAATATGTATTTTGTATACATATATTATATATAACAAGACTATTAATAATTTAAGATAATGACGCATAATCTTGAAAACCTGAATCATTAGTTTTTAAACTCTGTATGTAAAACTAAATATGTGCTAACATTGAAACAACGTAATCTTCTGCAGAAACGTTTCCAACTTGTGCATTTCTTGTGGGTTTTATCAAACGTTCACAGAGAAAACCTTAGTAAATCAGGTCATCAGCTGTAGAACAGCATTGGCTCACATAGTTAACCTTACATATTCTTGTGCACACACTAAGTGAAGGACTGCCAGAGAAGTTTCCTATGGAACTTATAGAGTTTGCTTGCAGACGATCAATAGCCAAAAGTCATTACGTCTTCATGAGACCCATGGGGCACGTAATTGGCAGACTGTAAAAGTTCTCCATAATGTCACACTCATCTTCTTGTGAATCTGAGTGACTCATTTACATTTATGGCATTTGGCAGATGCCCTTATGCAGAGCAACTTGCATATATCTAATTTTACACTACTATATAGTGTTAGAGGGCCTTGCTCAAGAGTCCAGGAATGGCAGCATGGTGATCCTAAGAACTCATAACCTTCTGTAATCACTGTTGATCTTACAGACCACCACTTGCCAATGGAACCATACTGAATTTCATTCTGAACGATAGGAAGGTTTCCTTTTAGAACACATTGAGACCATACCAAAGTGTTTGAAATATGTCATGATGGAGCAATATTCGTAAATGGTGCTGACATTGTACTGAGAATAGCAATTGGTCAAGGTAGGGATCTCAACTAAGGATGAGAATCAAAGTGATATGAGCAATATCAATTTGATGCTCCTCCTTAGTTGTGAGTTTGTTCTCTACTGACAATTATAGTTCAAGTTTTTGTTTTTTAAGTTGTCATTTTTGACAATAAAAATGACTGATACTGTCCTAAAGCTGTACTCAACTGAGGGTGAGAATCAATCAAAATGACAGCAGAGCACATTGAGTACAAAACAAACACCGTTCAGTTTGAAGAAAGCTCCATATCACTGCTTCACAAAAGTCTGTAAGTGACACTTCTATTAGATCCACTGGAAGTAGTTACTCAAAGCATCAAGTGCCATTAAATGGAAGAATTTGCATCTTCTGCTTGGATGAGATATGCCTGCACAGTCACTTCCTTTACTCAATAAGCAAAACTGTCAGTCATCAAAAAGTCCCTGACCGACATTGACGTTGTGTAGATTTTATAATAGATCCAGAGAAAATAAAACAGAATACGAGAGTTTCAGTAGAATGGAGAAGCTTTACAAATTCCAAAGTGTTGTTTATGGTGCAAGATAAGATATTTATATTACAGTAGGTGTTTCACCACTGTGGAGGAAAACCTTTCAAGGTGTGTATGGCCTGTAGTGCTACAGTGACTCTTGTATCTGGAACAGTAGGTCTGGGTTGATGGGTATTAAGGGACTCTTAGTAACATCAAAAGACAAAGCCAAGCCTCTTTGTTTGCATTGTTTGCATAATTTGACTCATTTACATTTACAGTATTTGGCAGACACCTTTATCCAGAGATACGTATAGAAGTGAGACTCACTGTTCAAGGGAATGAAGTGGTAGTTGAAGTGCTTTATGAATAAGTAGGTCTTCAACCGTCCTTTGAAAATAGCCAGTGAAACTACTGTCTTTGATTTGTTGCCCTTTTATTTTCACTTTTACAGGATTTGGCAGTTGCCCTTATCCAGAACAATTTGCATTTATCCCATTTATAACTTATAACTTGGAAGAAATCTTAACTGCTATTTCACTCTGCTTCTGTGGAAGGGAAGGAATGTGTTCCATAACATGTTTTTTCTTTATTGCAATACATCTGGCATGCATTTCCATGAGAGCTTAAAGAACTTTAGACCTAGTATGACGCAGATTTTGCCTCCTTTTTTGGGAATCAGTAATGATCTTAAAAAGAAGCAAGTAAGGTGATGTGGTCCCTGTGGTAAACAATGAATATGTCAACCTCTGAAGCAACTTATCTGATGTTTAGAAAAAACAACGATGCTTTTCTTGCAGAGGTAAAATTCAGCCCACTATTTTCCAGTTTCCAGAAAAGATGCCAGCATCATGCTGAATCATTGTTGCATCATTCTGTGGAGGTGTGCTCACACCTTTTTCTGGCATAAAACTGCCTTTGTGTTCAAAATTGTTGTTGTGTATCTGCTGATACACGGCTCTTGTTGTACCCTTTGGAACGCACTCCATGTGCTGTTTTTGAAATCAAACTTTGTGACAGCTTTTAAGGGGAAAAGGTAAAGGTAGCTTGCTGCCTCAGTTCGAGTTACAGAAAGAAGGAAGTCTTCAATCAGTGCTCCTTGAGCTTGTGACACAAAGACCTATTTTAGGTGGTAGCAATAAATGGAAATGTCAAATAGTTAAAAAAGTGTTTTTACCAGGCATTGGTAACTGTTTTACTGCACCCCATTGTTATGGCTCATAAATGCATGTAGGATCTTTTTCCTACTGCAGATATCCCATTGTTGAAATGATCTCATTAAGGGCCAGGAATAAATGTCTCCTTGTTAATGACCCAAGCGACAATTACCAGAATACCTCATGCTTTGCAAACCAGTTCTGCACAGTTTTGTATTACAAAATAAGACATCTGTACCACCACTGAGGCTACCAGTATCTCTACTGGTCTCTGCCCTAGGGCTTCTGCATCTGCTCCTGCAGTCATTATGTGAGTTCTATTATCAGTTCACATATTGCATGCACTTTTGAATGTGTAGAAAAGCCCTACAGTTATGTCTACTGCTCACTTCAGTCCCTGCTGCAGCAATGCTGTGTCAGAGGAAGGGGATGAATTGCCAGCAGGTGCATGTTTGGTATTGCTTTCAGATTCATGCTGCAGTTAGGACAGGATGCTGTAAGTGCTCATCAAACATGCTCCAGTATCAAACAATCTGGGCATGAATCATGTCCATTGTCCATTTATAGGTGCATGGAAGAACAAACTGTTTGCTGTGGGCTCCTGAAATACAAGAAGTTCCCAACTTTCCCAAGTTGTTTTCAACAAAGTGCAGGAAAGCTATTTTATTTATGTATGTAAAAAAAATGATGTGTGGCAGACAGAATATCAGATCAAAAAAGAAGGTAATAAAACACAGATCAGAGGTGCAGAGCAAGAGGCTCAGTAAGGTCACAAACATAGACTAAATAAGTTGTATACTTTGAACAAGGATGACAACACAAAGCTTTTAATAGACACATAGATCAAGAACAAAACTGATAAAAGGATAGCTTAATCGTGAACTATGAAGGGAAACAGGAAATGATAAGACTGGGGCAGAAACAGGACACGAATCGAAACAAAAGCACATGGCTACATAAACAAAGAACAAAAGGGAAAAGAAGCGAAAGTGACAGTTAGCTGTAGCGCTGCAGGCTGCTGTGCCCCTTGTGCTGCTTGGCTCGTAGCGATAGTGTGTAGTTAATACACACTTATATTATAATGCAGGTTCAACAATAAGAAAATTTGGTTTGTTAGCAAGAAATAAATAATTAGAAAACTATACAGAGCATCCTTAAATTCACTCTGTAAATATTTGTTTTGTGGGGAACTACACCATAACTATTGAACTAAAGGAAGCAAAACATTTTCCCATGAAGAAGATGCGATATGGCTAATATAGAACGATGCTAATAAAAGCATTAGCAGTAAAAAGTTGTGGAAACGATCATTTAATGTTATGTTCTTTATTCTGTTTGATTCTGTGATTCCACCTGAATAGCTGAATAGTGGATTTATTTGCTATTAATGTCCTAACCTCTGTGAGAGTATAATCTTTAACTCTTCTTTGCAAATGGAGCTGCAATCAGACTTCAGTGAGACTCCAACACCGTTTATTTTCCTCCCTACACTAACTCTAATGCACTCATTAGCACATGTTCTTTTTGAGTCAGAGATCTACTGTTTGCTCAGGGCGATGGATGTGGGGAGTAAAATCAGCATTTAGACCAACTATAATCATGTTCCTTGGGCAAGTCTTTATAAGGACTGTATTTGTGCCTGACATATCGCCATACCATTTCACAGAATAGACAGACACAAAAAATAAATGAACATATAAATAGCATATAGTTTATACTCAATAATGATTATTCCATCACTATGTTCAAACTCTCCAGTGTTTAGTTCCTGAATGTCCACTCTGGCTGGTTGGAAGAAACTGAAGTAATTCAATTCATTTTTATTTACACATAGCATTGTTTTATAGCATTTTAAACTATGTCCATTGTTAAAAGTGCTATAAGAATTTCAAGATTATAAGACAAAAGTTCAAGATTAATATTAAGCATATTTAAATGTATTTTTTTTATTCCTGTTGGAAGAGGAAGAAACCTTGAGAGGAACCAGTCTCATATTCATTTGGGTGACACTGAAGGGTGTGATTTATAAACTGTTATTAACACCGGAGAGTGTTATTATGAATAATGTCCTTTCTACAGTCAGATACAGTCTGACAATTTTGTATTGATTATTTTTAAATTATACAAATAAATTCTACTAAACTTTCAAACCAGTTTAAATAATTCATTATAATCTAATTTCTCACATGTTCAGTCAGTTCAAAAAAGGCAGTTACATCATTGGCAATACGTATTTTATAAGGATTAATGATATGTACAATGTGTGAATGTTTTCCTATTGTTCATTTAGATAAAATTGTTGGCTTTGTCTACAGTAAAACATGGAAATGCTTCAAGTATGTTTTTATTTTCTCTTCTAGAAACACATCTGAATAAACTCATGAGATAACTGTTTAGCTTGCTTTAAGATGGATCAGGTTTGTTTGTGAGTAAAGAAAGCTTGAAATACTCACATATATTCACATTCAAATTAAAATGCTACACACAAACTATCTTTTTTTTTTCTATTATTTATTATTTATTTATTTTTAATTCTAGTTTGTAATACATTACTGCATTTTACTTTGTACACAGACCTATTATTAGTAGCAGCAGCAGCAGCAGCATTGAGACCACATGTATTGGTCGACACTAATAGTTTAAATGCTGTTATTGGATTTGCCCTCCCAGCTAATGTCCCCCAGCCACCACCACTTCTCACATAATAACAGACGAAGAATGCAAAGATGAGAATTATGAATCGTTGTTTAACATATTATTGTATTGTTGCACTTGTGCTCAATAAAACTGCAAATTAGAACCCATGTATTATAAATAATGAATATGGCATTGTGAATTGATTTTGTATAACAAATGAGATTTTTAATGGCTTTTGTGATTGAATAGCTAAAACTAAAGATAATCCGGCATCTTTAATCTGTCCCGTTGTTGGGGAAGTGATGCAAAAGAAACTGGAAGAGGAGTTGGCTTATTCTCTGATGAGGCCCATTGACTGACTCTTTCAGATGAAAGTAGCTGTATAAGAAGGATCACCTGCACTTACACTTATACGGAAAATAGGCGTACACACACACACACACACACACACACACGTTCTATCAACATCCACCTTCTGACCTGCAGTCTTCTCTCAGGCTTGTGCAAACAGGAAACTAGAAAATACATTCTTGAAAGCATACAATGCAGCAATGTCTTGTTCTGCTCAATATGACCTATACCACCCTGGGAAAATAAAGTAATTTCAGTTCTAGGACCACAGTGCACACTGAACTCATCCCTCTGTCAGTAGAATAAACATGAGATTCTCTATACTGCCTCCAGGCTTCGAAGCTGTCCAGATAAGAATCCACACTCATGAAGATCTACCCTAAGCAGACACACACCGTGGGAAGCTGTCACTAGGGTGGATCACCCTGCTTATCAGATATGGCCACAGTTAACCATGCATCAATGACCAGCACACACGTGCTAGGCTTTGTCCCAAAAGGAGCTGAGCTGAATGACCCATGTTCTGAAGGGAAAAAAATGCATGTACTGTGCACGTTTTATGCAGGGCTGACTGAACCCAAATTAGCCTTGACCTTGATAAGGTACAGCCTCACTTCATATCTTTCCATATCATGTTCACATTGGATGAAACTGAATGTTAATTGGTTTTGCTTTTTCATTTCTAATTCATATTATGACACATTTAATTAGATACTTGCACAATAACTTATGTATAAATTACAGAATTGGGAAATTCTATACTAAAGTGTATAAACTCAAACATTAATTAGCCAAATTATGCTCTAAACACATTTTACAGTATATGAATAAAGTCATGTTTAAGAAATACAGTAGCAAATACAGTAAAATAAACAAAAAGCAAGCTGTTGTTAATACAGTTAATACTATATTATTAATACTTGGAAAAAGTACTTGTATTTAGTTTTGCAGTCACCTTTTGTCCTGCTACTAACATCAGTTAATAATCAAATTGATTAAGGCAAATTGCATAGCTGGAAGATATCTAACTGATGCAAATATTACCGATAAATGTTTTCCTGCCGGATAAGTGTGACCAAAAACAACCCACACTACTTATTCAAAACAAGTTCAATTATGCACGAAAACCTGCATTTAAAGCATGAACTTCGACCCCTAGTTGAACTCAGTAGTATATTCTATTGATGGTGAGAATTACTTAAACTCTCCAAAGGACGAGTAGCAATGAAGCGGTGTATCCACTTCACAAGCCGTAGGCTATAGGGTCAAATGTGCAAATGTAGCACCAAACTGTTGCCTTGAATTTCTCTTCACTAGAAATAAGTAGTCATGAAGACATTGAGAAGTGGTAGCTCAGTGGTTAATGTGTTGGACGTCTGTTTGGAAGGTTGTGAGTTCAAATCCCAAACTGCCTCTGCAGGGCACCTGATCAAGGCCCCAAACCCTCAGCTGCTCAGTTGTATGAATGAGATAAATGGAATTCACTCTAGATAAGGGTATCTGCTGAATACTGTCAATATAAAAACTTTTTTTGTACAGGAATGGAGTAAAAGAACTTGTATGTCCTGCACAAATGCCTGATCTAAACCCCTGTGAACTTTTTTGGGATGAACCTCTAGTGGAAAGCCTTCCCAGCAGAGTGGAGCTTATTGTAACAGGAAACACGGACTAAATCTTGAATATCTTCAGCAAGCACTTATGATTGTGATGGTCCGGTGTCCACAAACTTTTAGCTGTAAAGTATGCTGTACATCCTCTTCCTAAAAATAAATAAATTGTTGCATCTTTTTGTAAAGGACCTTCCTTTCCATCCGCTGCATCAATATGTCCACCAGCCGGTGATGCAGATGGTGTTTGAACACAATGCTAGATAAGAGAAATAGCAGCAGGAGGTACACTGTAATGTCCAATTTTAAAATGCAGAATGGGTACAAAACAAAACTTAGGTTGGTTTTGTGCTTGGATTATTTTGGGTCATACCTTCATGTTTGAATTATTATATTAATTTTGTTGCTGCTGTTGTTTTTGGCACCAGATTCTAAATGCAAATTATGCATATTAGAGTTGAGGTCACACATTTATATCTGCCCAGGCTAAAGACTTATCTTAATTTATCACACCTTTAAGCATTTCATGTTACTGTCCTTTAAGAGTGTTCAATCAATTATAGTATATACTTTCCTTCCATAAGATGTGAGTTCAGAATACCTAACAGATTCATTTCAGCTTTTAGTTACCATTTAATTTTTTTATTCATTTGGTGGCCTTATTTTAAATACAAATTATTTTAAATACAAATTATTTAATTTGTATCACGTTCAAATTTATGTGCCATTCAGGTCAAAAATGTATCATGCCCACTCCAATACTTCTTGGATCCCTGTCCTGCAGGAAGACATACAGTAGCTCCAACCATGTTTTAACATTCTGTCTGATACAGTATCTTGAGGTTTTCTTTCAATATTTCTATATCATTCTCCATCTCCATGATGCCATCTACGTTTAGATTTGCAACATCTATAGTGTGATGCTGCCACCCCATGCTTCACATTTGGAATGGTGTTGTTCTGATCATTATGGTTAAACAGTTACATATTTTCATTCTGACCTTCTGTCCTTTATACTGTGATCAAACTTACAAACTTTCAAACTTACCTACAAACTTTAAGTCAGCTTTTATATGCTGGACTTGGAGTAGGGTGTTGTACCTTGCAAGAACCCCAGCACTTACATGTGCACCACATAGCCTTCACAGTGAGTGAGTTATAGTGTTTGTGTCAGAATGGACTACAGTCTCATACACCCTCATTACCAAATGATGTAAATGAGCAGCTTCAGCAGAATTTGGTCTGTATGCAAGCAATCACAGCAATTGTGACAAGCTAATACTGAACAATAAAAGAAAATAAGCTTGCCATTACAGTTGAATGCTAAGTGTTTTGGGACAGGTGTCTTCTCTCTACAGTATCTCCCTCTTTCTGTCTTTTAGTCTGTCTCCAGTGAATAGGGGTCCAAGAAATCAAATGGAGCGGCTAATGAACTAATTCTGCCCATGCGTACAGGGAATTCAGACTGCAATCACTCAGGTGCTTATTAAAACATCAAACAATGGCTCTATGTGTGTGTGTGTGTGTGTGTGTGTGTGTGTGTGTGTGTGTGTGTGTGTAGTTTGTACCATCTGTAACTGTCTGCACATTACAAATTAATTTTGCATCTGTGTAAACGAGATTCCTTGTAATTTTTCATATGCATTGAATATGGCTCATTAGGGACTGCTGCTGCTATAACTTTAGGAACTTCTGGGCTATTAAAACTGAAGACTGCTGAGTCCTTATATTTCTGCATGGATATCTAAGAATTCTCCAAACGCCCAAGGACAGAATGGAAAGAAAATGGCAAAAAATAGTGTGTAATTTGTATTACATTATCTGCTGAGTACATTCTGATATCATGCCTTACTGTAGCCCTTTCACAACCACTGGCTCCAATTACTGCTGCAAAAGCTATTAGTTTTTCTTCTGAATAGTCCCAGAATAATACCCAATTTACTACCTATTGAAATATATGACCAGTACAGAGCTGATTCAGGCAGAGCCAAAAATAAATTATGATTTACTTGGTTTATTTCTTCTATTTCTGCAGTGGCACAATGGTGGCAATGGGGGGCAAATGAAGTCAGCACACCTGCAGCGTGGGAAGTTTAATGTCCAAAGTGCAGCAGTGCAGTGATGGTGATGATGGAAGGAGATTTCAGATTATTTCAATTTTTCTCAGAGGCTTCTTGCAAACGGGCAGTTCTTTACTGAGAAAAATGAGCTTCAGGCAACAGTCATCACAATTTTTGCTGATGGGGCTGGATAAGTGGAACTTTTGCATTTGCCTTATTAGTTAAGTTATTGGGTAACTTTTTTCCCCAGGAAATAATGCACAAAAATACCTTGCTCTTATATTCTTTTTCCTAACTACACAGACACTTAAAATAACCTTGCCAATTTTATTTCAAAATAAGTATTGTCATGAAAGAGTTTTAGAACAAAAAAGTGGGTCAGATGAAAGATCTGTGCATGGGAATTTATTTGCATGCAGAATGAAGTGAACATATGCTGATGCTACTCAACTCATCATCTCCATTTCTCCCACAGACATGCATGTTTCTGCTGGGATCTCAGTATGTCTGGATGACATCTTGCCATCAGGTGAAACTAAAACCCAGCAGCTGCTGTACTTCCCTGCAGTGCATTCCCACATCAAGATCTTATGATCTCCCTGGACAAATGTAAAATCTAAAATCTGTCACTGCAAGGAACCTTGGGGTAGTCCCAGACAACTACAGATGACACATAACTAATCTCACAGTCATTCAGGATTCTTTTGAACAACATCAGAAGGATCTAGGAATTCCTATCCTGTGTTTGAGACAGGATTCCTGTAACGTGTTACTAGCAGGTTTGCCCTGCATGACACCAGATGCTTGCAATTGATCTGGAATAGAGCTGCATGACTTGATCTTAATGCCATTTAGATCAGTGTCAGTGTGCAATTATTCTCCTCTCTTACTAGCATAGTGGTGTGTTACACCCAGAAATTAAGCTGACAGGGTAAGATACAACCAGGTATAGTAACAAGAAGACAAGCAGAAGACTAGAAGGTTAGTAAAAGGCAATATTTAAAGTACCTGCTATAAAAAGAATTAGAAAGTGATATAATGCATTTAAAAATCGAACATTTTAGCATAAGTGATCATTACCAGATTCTCTGTGTGTGAAGTTTATAATAATTAGCAAAAAAAAAAAAAAAAAATCTCAATCTTTTTCCACACTTTTATATGACATAGAACCGATAATGTGGCCAAGTTGTCATGCAATTATTTAAAGTTGAAAGCATTAATCTATAATAAGCTTAGCCCATTGTTTCCAAGTACCAGCGATGTACTATGTAAAATTGTCTATAAAAAGATGAAATATGTCCTGACTGAAAATTTGCAAGAATGAGCACAAGCCATTTTGTATGTAAAAATGAAAACAACTGGAATTATTTCACTTGCCCTAGCTTAGCACCATAACCGTCCCTAAGATGTAATTTGTATAAAATGTGCCATACAAATTTTGCATGTCATTGGGTGGCATCCTCATAATTGAGGAAGCCATTATAAGCACTTGATTAAAAGAGATCACATTACTCTATTCTTAGTTTGTAATAAATGTGTTTCTGAATCCCCTGAGATACAGCACATGGAAATACACAATTTTGTATGAAGTGGATGTGTGTGTGTGTGTGTGTGTGTGTGTGTGTGTGTGTGTGTGTGTGTGTGTGTGTGTGTGTGTGTGTGTGTGTGTGTGTGTGGTTGAGTAAGAGACAGAGAGAGAGAGAGGGAGATATTATCTAAAAAAAAAAATAATGCCACAATATACATTAAGATGATGAGGCAATATGATGCCATTACCACCTGAAAGAAAGATTCAATATGCATGTTATGTATTTATATATATATAAACCTTAAAATACATAACATGCATATTGTATATATTAGATAATCATAAGCAATTTAAAATCGAATGTATTTTGGTTAATGTAGCTTTTTACATTACATGCTTTAGGTACACTATTCTACAGTACATACAGTAACTGTGTGATAGGTCTTGCTTAAAGCCCTCAATAATCCCTTTTCTTACTTACCTTAGAAGCAAGATAACCCACTATTACACAGCTTCCAAAGACTGTCCTTAACCTTTCAGCACTTTTTCTTTCCTTCAAAAGGGAAAACTGTAAATTTGCAGGATAAATGTAAAACATACTCCAGGGGGTCCAGGACCAGGGTTGGTAGCTTGTACATAAATTCTTTGTCAACTATTAGATGCACACCAGGCTTCAGTTTGTTGCTTCAGATTTTCTTTGCGGCCCTATATGTTTTGTCCGTTGACTTGCTCCGATCTTTCCTCTAGTCCAACCTCAAACAGAAGGATATGAGTGATGTTCAGGATCATGTTTACTCCACTGAAATCAATGTCTTGTACAAATATTCTGAAAGTTCTTCTCTTCTCTTCTCCTTTCTCTTTTTCTTTATTTCTCTATGATTTTACCATGTATTTTTCTGTACATATGGACTTAAAAATACACATTACATACTTATTCATCCTTGAAAAAAATAGATCAGGTGTCAGGGCATTAATGTTACACAAATCACATCCCTACACAAAAAAAAATACAAGTGCCATTTAAATGAATAGTGAGGCTGGTGATCTGTGAGTCAGAAGCTCCCTCAGAGCCAGTGAAGGCTCATAAGAATAATATGCTCTAAGTAAAATATCAAGAATTTTTTACTAAGAAGAAGACAAAAAGCAAGCAGTAAAACACAGAGTGGGAGGATAGGGAAAAGTTCACTGTGAACTGATTCATATCAGTTAAGTTGATGCTTGGCACCTTAGGGGGCTACTGTCATTTATAGTGAGTTTGTGGATCAATTGCATGTTTGTGACAGCAAGTAAAATGATTTGATAAAGCTGTCACTATAAACAAGAAGTGATAGCAGCAATGCTTCTGTTTTTTTTCCCTCATAGATGTTCCTCACTGAACATGAATATCCATCATTAAAACCAGAAGAGTGTTGGTGAATATACAGTATATGCAATGACTCATTAACACATGAGCTCAGACGGAGCAGTTTCAGGAATATTGTAGTCCCCTCACTCACCAAACTCATTAACCGTACATCACTGTCCATGTTAATCTGATTTCATGTGTTAATACAAGCGTTCACAGACTGTATAAATAATCTGAAATTCATCTTTAGATCCTTAAATGCCTTTATCCAAATAAAAAAAATAAAATACACATTTGCTACAGTACATTTGGAAAAAAAACCCTAACAAACCAAAAGCTCAACAAACTTCAGTGATTCATTTGGAATAGAGATTAGTTAATTTAGTATGATTACCTATATATGGGTCATTTTATTCAGAACAGAAACAGAAACATCAGAAGTGTAATGATTGAATGGGGGCTGGTGGTTTGGATTCCTTCGTTAACAAAAGTTTTCCTGTCTGCACATTTCCTAACCTAGTACTAATAGTGGTCTCTCAAGAAACCTGTATTAGTCACATATACATTTTCAGCAGTGAGAAATACTTTTTCTTTACATATGCCAGTTTAGGAAGTCAGAGCACAGAGTCAGCCAAGATACAGTGTCCTTGGAGCAGAGAGGGTTAAGGACCTTGTTCAAGGGCCCAACAGTGGATAGATCTTTCCAATCAACAACCCAGAGCCTTAACCTGAGCCACTATTGCCATACACCCATGACACCTGGGTGACCCAGGTAGTTCATCAATGCAGTAAATCAAACCTTGATTATGTATGAATTCTTCACAAGGGGTTATAACACATTTCATTGCCAGGCAATATCAGACAGCATTCATTAAAAGTGAAAATGTCATTCTTTAGTGAGACTGAGCAGCACTCAAAATGCTTAGATTGCTTTTTATTGAGAATGAGAATTACTTTTGCAGAGATAGGAACTCCTCTCTAATGATGAGAGTCTTGATTAATGTATACTGTTGAAGCTGGATTACCTCAGTCAAACTCACCACAGCACACATGATTTGCAAGAAAGCAACATTTAACCTATAAAAACTGTTATACAATGAACTCAATGTTCCCTCATCACAAATGCTTGCAGGTAGGTAATCGCATGTAATGAACGAAGGCACATCTTAACCTACATTAAAAAATGCTGCACAATTACTTAATTACACAATTACCTGAATTTAGAGAATGGGCTCTATTACCTGAATTTAGAGAGTGGAACCACTTTTTGGTGCTCTACAAAGCAAGAAATAGTTGTTTGATTATAGTCACTGTTGGTGGTCACTCCTACACAGTGCTTTAGAGCCTTCTCTGTACAACTGGGCAAAATCTCACGAGCAAGTACAACTAGATTTACAGGTTTATTAATATACTATGGCCTTGATATATACGGACATTGGGTATTGTCAAGTCCTTGTGCACATTCAGTATTCCAAGTCATCCCAAATCAGTAGGCTTGAGCTCAGAGCTCTATGAAACCATGTGTTTATGTAGCTTCTTTTCTACACAGCTCACATTGTCTGAGTGGAATTAAGAAGCCCACAATGACTTTTTTGGCACTTGTTTTTCTCAACTTTCTTTCAACAGTTTGGTGTATGAGGTCAGGTGTCCACAAAGCTTTGCCTTTATAGGTATTTTTAGTACAAACCTGAGTTTAACATATATAGATTGTGTGATGACCAAAGATCCATTAAATTCATCTACTGACCACAGTGAAAATTAAAAAAAAATCTTCATCTTCCATTTGTCTGTATATCAAATTGCAAAAGCTGCTGTAGATCCAACTGTGGGATCACTGTTTTGCATCAGACATAGAAAAGTTTATTTTATAAAACATATGGCAGTTATTTGGTCAGTTGGGCAGCAGTACATTTTGGCTCAAAGTACGTGTCTCTGTCATGTTAGTCTACCACATTGGTAAGTGATTTTTCGGTTTCTTTGCAAAAATACAGGCTAACTTCTGCTCTTATAAAGATGTTGAAAAAATTTAACTGCCTTCTTGTGGATTGATCAATGGACCTGCTTATGTCAACAGTGAGGGTTTTGGGAGCTGAATCTTTTGTCAACAGCATGACAGCTACAAGGAAAGAAAAGCAGGGCTGTATATAACGGGTTGCAGACAAGCACTTTGACGACATGAGAAACTTCTAGTAACTAAAATCCAGTGTTGGGCAGTAACACAGTTACTTTTGACAGTAACTAATTCTCTAACGCGTTACTTTTTAAATAAAGTTACCATATGGTGCGTTTGTCCGTTACTTTTTTAAATGAATTAATTTAGGCTGAAGTGTAGCCTACAGTCTAAAATGTTTACAGCGGTGACGCATTGTAGGATTGGTGGATGCCAACCTGTAAACACGAAGACGCCGCCCTGTGGGCGTGTTTCCGTTTATTCATGTATGTGCGGCAGTAATGGCAAGTCAAGGCGAGAGCAAGACGAGTTTCTCAAAGTGGAAATATGCTCATTCTTTACAAAAGTAACTGAAAACATACTTTTAACAGTAATGCGTTACTTTTTGGTGTAAGTAATCAACAAAGTAATTGAGTTACTTTTTGAATGAAGTAACTAGTAATTGTAACTAGTTACTATTTCTTAGTAACTAGCACAACACTGCTAAAATCTAGCCACTTTAACCCGTATGCATCTCCCAGTGGATTATTATTTAAGTAATTGTGGATTACTTATAGATACATTTTATAACTTTAATACAGATATTAGCAAGGTTAGCAAAAATCAAAGGATCATAGCACTGCACTACTTAAATTCACTTATCTGCTCAGTAAGAATGGCAAAGAGGAAATGCAGGACCTAGTGGGGACTTTTAAAGGCTATACACCTGAGCTCAAATTCAGATGGAAACCTTGGTGGTGTGAACTGAAAAGAAGTAGAACAACAGCCTTTTTTTCATTTTGTTAATCAAAAATTGACACAAGTATGGTGTGACCACCACATACCAGGCGTAAATGTACTCAGCATTTAGTAAGCACTTTCTTTTGGGCCTCAGATTTGAAAAAGATTTTTTTATGATTATGACAAAAAGTATAGAGTGTAACAAAGTGCAGGTGGGGAGGCTTAATGTGCCCACAGAAAGGGAATGAATTGACTGGCCTTGACTTGAGGCAGCCCTAATGGAGGTGACTGAAAGCCAGGATAGCTTCACACAGTTTCACATTGTGTATCATGAGGAGAAAGCATCTGTTTGAATATGTATCCTACAAGGACTGGAAAAACAAGGTTAGGGCCTATTGAATGTTTGCAGTGCATATTTGTGTTGTTTTTGCTTCTGCAAAAATATTATAATCCCCAAGGCTACAGTTACTTTAAGAGCTTTATGGCACAACAGCCCACAAACACATATCACATACAGGAAATAATGTGCATTACTAGCAAAAATAAAAAAAAGGAAACATACTGTAGCACAACATTCACATAATCATTGTAAAGATTATTTGCTCTGACAGACAGCAGCAGCTGTTGCTGATTAAAGGGAGAGGGAGTCTATTTTTTTCTGATTAGACATGCTGCCTATACTAGATAATGACAACAAGGATATGCAAATGCTTGAAATGGTGATAAAAAGACATGGTGTACAAAAACACGGATTGATGTTAATTCATGTTGAGGAATAAATGGTTTTCTGATATTTAAAGCTTGAAAAGGTAGTCCGAAAGATCTAAGTCAGGATATACAGTAGGTACATGTTCTTTTTCTGGTATGATGTGGTATGATTAGCCCAGAGCTGTGGGATGAATAATTCTTTGTCCACCAAATGGTAAACTGGGAAATTGTGACTCAGTGGTTAGGTTAGATGTTGATGTACTGATTGGAGGGTTGTGAGTTCAAATTGTATAAATGAGAAATGAATGTAAGTCACTCTGGATAAGTGTGTCTGCCAAATGCATTAAATGTGAATAAATGGGAAGAACACTTTTAGATTTGTCTATATTGCAGCCATGCATGACCCTACTGATCAAATTATAATATGTTGCACATAATGTCCTTGAATAGGTGGCTCAATATTTTTATTATTTTTTAATGAATGTCATTAAACTATCAAACAAATAAATAAACAAATTGCTTTACTGATTTGGGAAAGACAGTGTTGTTTTTAAATATAGCTCTATAGCTTACTCGGTTACTGTACATTATACAGAAAGCTCATCAGAAGTTGTCCAGGGCATCTGGTTGAGACTAATTCAAAACTTGAGTTGTCAATAGGTGTTCAGGAATATTGAATAAAATTATGTTTAGTAATTTACTTATTGTGATTTATTTTATTCCAGAAGCACTTGGTTTATTTAAAGAATGTAGTTCTTTAGTTCTAGGTCTACATGTAGTCTGTAGTTCTAGGTTTTTTGTAGCATTCCAGTCCATTCTGTTCTATACTACACCATCCTTATATGCTTGAATTGAGCTGAATTATGTACACTGCTTAGGATGTAGACGTTTAGTCGAACGGGATTAGATTAAAATGGAAATAAATCTTCTTGCATTGACGTAAATGAAAATCGTTTCAGACCACACCCATATCCGTTCAAATTCAGACAGATATTTGGTGTACTGAACAGACACAGACAGTGGCATCTAATTCCACCCCAACTAGTTGCACTCAAGTAATTATTAGCAGGAAATGAGAAGAGTAGGTGCAAGAGGTGTTTCTTCACCATGCTTTGGATATGTGAAGAGTGTCTCTACTGTGTTCTTGGTGCTTACATGCACGGGCTCTGTGTCAAAAGAAGCTGAGGGTTCAGAGAAGCAATGGAGGCTGAGCTTGCTCTGGGGGTTTTGGGAGAATAATAATATTGTCATATCAATTTGTTTGGACTAGTGGAGTTTTTGTTTCTTCTTGGATTCCTTCACCAGCTGCTAAGGTTATGGTCATTGTCCTTTAGATGCTTTCAATCAGCTGTAACTTGCCAGCATATGATTTTGTTTTTATTTTGATAGCTGGCCAAGGTGTAGAATGAATATCCCTCCATCAGTCATAACATTAAAACCACTGAGAGATGAAATGACTAGCATTGATTAACTCATTACAAAGGCACAATGGCAAGAATTGGGATATATTAGGCAGCAGGTGAAGTGTCTGAAACATAGTTCATTGCAGACTGCCGTGAATGCTAATGCTGATCCCCTGCCACTTCAATGGGCATATGAGCATCAGAACTGGAACTTAGAGCAACGGAAGAAGGTGACCTGGTCTGATGAATCAGGTTTTCTTTTACATCATGTGATCAGCCAGGTATATTTGGGGAAGAGATGGTACCAGGATGCACTATACAAAGAAGGCAAGCCAGCAGAGGCAGTATGATGCTCTGGACAATGTTCTGCTGGGAAATATTAGGTCCTTGCATTCATGTATATGTTGCTTTAATACATACTCTTTACTTAAATATTGTTGCAGACCAATACACTCCATGATAACACTAATCCATAATATCAGTGTCCTCATTCAGCAGGATGATGCTCCCTGCCACATTGGAAAAAAATGTTCAGAAATGCTTTGAGGAACATGACAAAGAATTCAAGGTGTTGACATGGGCTCCAAATTCCCCTTATCTCAATCCAGTCCATGGAGGCCCCATGCTGCAACTCATAGAACTTACAGAATCTGCTGTTAACATCTTGGTGTCAGATACCACAGCACACCTTCAGAAGTCTTGTGGAGTCCATGCCTCAACGATGCCAATGCTGTTTTTGCAGCACAAGAAGGACCATCATATATTAGGCAGGTGGTATTAAAGCTATGGCAAAACAGCATATATAGGCATCCAAATGAATACGAGATGTAGGGTTCAATCCAAAACCTTCAGGTCAATTAAACATGTGATAATTCTTGAGGTTTATTTCAAGCCACTGATGACTTTAAAGCTTTGGTGCATGGCGATTTCAACTATATAAAAAAACAAGTCCTGTCCAACTCCATTCATCTTAATTTTTTTGGATTTAATAATATACATTGCAAAGCAACATTTTTATTAATAAATTTCATTCTAGCTACAACAAAGAGAAATAAAATTTTATTAGCAGCCATTTAATAAAGTGTCACAATGATTCTTGTTTGTTGCATTCATAAGCTTGTTGACTCTTTTATTTATGTTTATTTAAATGTTGACTATATGCAAACAAAATATTAAATGTTAATTAATTTGGAAAGATGGTGTCATTCTTGTATGGCCCAATTTTTATTTTCACAGCGGTAGTAATTAACATATGACTGGAATTATATTAATTTATCCAGTACACTGAATCGTTCCCAGATACCACGGCCGGCACTACAAATTCCTACCAGAAACACTGATTTCAGTGTCATTATCTTTCATAGAACAGCCTCAAGCTAAATTGTGATTAATATGCTTTAAAATTTGCCATGACAGCAGACTGTTTCTCTATAGTCACATGATACTATGAGTTATTTTGTTCCTTTTTAGTATCTGAAAGCTGAAGTCTCTCTCTCTCTCTCTCACACACACACACACACACACACACACACACACACACACACACACACACACACACACACACACACACACACACACACACACATTAGTTCAGCATATAGCTAGCTATAACTATAACTTTTATAACAGCACTTCAACTGGAAGATTGGGAAGACTATATTCTTTTTCTCCTGTCAGCATTACAAGTTTCTGAAAAGGTTCACTCTGAGGTTAACCAAAACCAAAAACGGCTCCACTGTAGGTGATTAGTTATTGATTTAGTGTCAGCGCATTGAAAGTGCCCACCAGTACTCACTAAGATGTAAGAAGAGTGTATATCAAATAGTTTCAATAAGATTTGACATGTAAAAAAAAGCATCATATCAGTGTCTTACACGTATTTAAAATGGGTGCCACCTTCCAGTGCATCATATTTATACTACACAGATTCAGATTTTGGTAGAAATCTTCCAGAAGCGGTGTAACACTTGTCATTCGTTAAATCTTTTCATTGCATCGATTAGAAATAATAATGATGGTAATAGAAGCACTAAATTGTGGAGTTTCTCCTTTGACTGATATATTTATATGTTTATATAAACATACCTGAATCTTTAAGGAATATTTTGGACTTTTTACTAAACAAGGCTAATAAAAAAGAAACTGCTGTCCTTTATATCAGAACTATACACAAAACTGTAGCATTTCACACAGAAAAAAAAAAAAATTAACAGTTCAATTCAAGTGAATAAATTAATGCCAATACAAGAAACACAGAATCTTTTGAATCTTTCAGACCATAATCTTAGGTGAGTTAAAATACAGATAAGTTAATGTAAATTAAAATAAATAATACTCATTCTTTTGTGTTGCTTTTCCAGAATTTTTATTTATTATTATTATTATTATTATTATTATTATTATTATTATTATTATTATTATTATTATTATTATTATTATTATTATTTACAGCTGCACCTTTCACTTGTGTGTTTTTGTTAGTTTTCCCTTCTGTCCTCTTCAGCAGGTGAAATGCGGCTCAGTTGGGTTAAGGTCTGGTGATTGACAATCTGAAAACTCTCACTTTTGCTGTTGTCTTTTGTTGTGTTAGCCGTGTGTTTTGGATCATTGTCTTGCAGCATGATGAAATTCTCCCCTGGATGTCTCTGTCAATTGGCAGACAGAATGTTTCTGCAAACTTTTGGATTCATTCTGCTGCTATTGTTATGAGTTTCATCATCAATAATAATTAGTGAGGATGTTTCAGAAGCAGCCATGCGAGCTTAAGCCATGACACTGCCACCACTATGCTTCATAGATGAGATTGCATGTTATAGATCATGAACAGATCTTTAATTTCTTCACACACTGGCCATTCATCACTTTGTTAGAGGTTTATCTTGTAGCTTGTCTCCAGTGCGATCTTCTGATTCTTCCTACTGATGAGTGGTTTCCATCTTGTGATATGGCCTCTTCATTTCTACTATTAAAGTCTTCTTTATTCAGTGGATTGAGATACCTTCATTCATGGTTTGTGGAAGTTTTTGGTGATGTCACTGACCAGTGTCTGTTGATCAGTACATGAACGATTTCTTTCCCTTTCAGGTTATTTTAAATTGGCTATGCACAATGTTTGTGCCATGTCTTTGATAGACTTTTTTCCTCTTTTTTTCTTCTTCTCAAAAAAAAAAAAAAAAAACAGTCCTCACTTGTGAAACTGAAGGCTAAAACAAGATTAGATATTCAGAGCTATTTAACGATTAAACTGTACATGTAGTGAAAGACATCTGGGGTAATAAGAAGCATGAGTCAGTCGCATGCTCCAATATTTTTGCCCAATATAAATTGGGTGGTCTGATAGAAAATGTGCTGAGTTCTATTTTGTTTAACACATCTGAAATAAAACCTGGAATTATAAACTCTCTTCTATTCACCTTTTGATCTCAAACACAAATGTCTTCTCAGTATTCAACTAAAAGAATGAAAGTAAGAAATAGCCTTGCTGTCTTTCTAATAGTTTAAAACAATCAATAATTTAATAATTACTCATTTATACCCCATAAAAACTTATAGGTATCCAGATGTTCCCAATTTATTTAAAATAGAAAATATCATATGTACATTTCATTCTAATGCTACCTTAAACACCAGGCGAACATAATTTATCAGTAACAAATAACAACAAATCATTTAGTTGTGGCTATTAAATGTGAATTAGGCAGTTGACATGTCATTATCTGTGGAACATCATATAATTAATCCAATCAATCAAATGTGTAAGACTAATTAAAAAGCAAAGGTAAATTTATATTGTAGTCGTCATAGAGACAAGGAATTAGCCAAAATAAACGCTGAGGCTCTCACACCTCGGTGACATCCCTCATGTGCTTGTTTATAGCAACAATGCACATTTGTTATGCCAGTTATGTGAGACAGTCATTTATTTCTTTATAATACCCTAGCTCATAACACTTGACATTCATTTTCTAGTGCTACAGAAGATGATCACGGACCATGTGTTCTGCTATAATGTATAGGGAGTGGTGCTTATTGGGGTGCAGTCCTAAGAAAACAGATATGTACAGTATACAGTATGTATGTGTAAACAGGAGATATTGATATTAGGAGGTTTAGCACTGCAAAGGCTTACGTACATCATTCAGTTTCCACCTGCTTTTGTTTGTTGGCCTTTGTTTTAGTTTTGCCCAAGTTTCTGCACTTGTCCTTTCATTGGTCTGTTAACTACGGTACTGTGTTCACCTGTGTGCTGACCATGTTAAACCATTTAATTGATCTATTTATATTTATATATTTATGATCAAGTCCAAGTCCTGATTCTGTTTGTTTAGAAGCTGTGGTTCCCAAGTTCCTTGTTTGTTTTGTTCTGGCTTGTACTTTCTCTATATAAATATTGATTATCCTTATTTATTGTTGCTTGTTTTGTATTTTACTGTTAGTTGCTGTACTTTGTCTACACTGTGGACTCATGGTTTGCCTTAAACAAATATCAAACTTGTCTCATGTCCTGCTATATGACCTGTCCTAATATGATAAAATCATATTATATGATAAAAATTAATTGATTCCAATCAGATATTTGCTTGGCATACACAAGCAAATAATTGCTTTTTTTGGCATTTTCAACATTTTGATTTATAATTCTGACATTTCAATTTTATTTAAAAACTTGCTGGAGACACTGCTAATGTAAACACACAGGGAGTTAATAAGGTCTTGTATTTGTTTTAAAAGCTTTTTGTGTGAACTTAATACCTGTTTTATTTATGTATGGTTTTTCATGGGGCATGAACACGGTGCAATGATCCTTTGGGTTTCGGTCTGCCTTGATGAAAAATGTGTGCAACTGTTCAGTTTTGCATAAATATTGCCTATATATTCTATATCTTTAAAATGTCAGTCACGTCCCTCTCCTCGCCTTTGGGTCAACATTTCAAGAGAAAAAGGAGGTTTAACAGCTCATATTCCACTGAGGGATAGTCTGCCTTCTGGAGATAAATGCTGTAATAAAGATTGATTTAGATTTAGATTTATTGTCACAGTTTACACAGGGATAAAAAGTATGAAAGGCAGTTACAGAACTCCTAAAACAAAGCAATCACGCACACAATAAAATAAAAATAAGAATAAAATGAGAACACAAAAGATACCCTCAACAGCTACTTAACACCTGTTTGCCTGTACTCATTCATGGATTTATCAGCAGCAGCACAATGCATAAAATCATTCAGATACAGGACAAGGTCTTTAGTTCATAGATTTAGTTTAATATATCAGTGACTTTGGCTATAGCACGATGTTGGATTGAGTATTTTTTGGAAACTGTTGCTCTCCTGGGACATGTCCAGACTTGTTTAAGGATCCAGGAAGTCAAATCGTCATTCTCAACAACTGTGTTGTATAGAAAAGCAACTCAGAACACACAACATGCTGAACCTTAAGGCAGACGGTCTACAACAGCCAAGGATTCCACTCTTGTCAGCCAAGAACATGAATCTGAGACGTGAGTAGTCACAGGCCATGTTTCTCCAAATCTTCAACTGTACGGTTTCACTGAGCCTGTGTCTGCTCAAGCCTCAGATGTCTCTGATTTCTCTTATCAACACGCTGATTCTGTCCACAGAACTGTCACTCACTGCATGTATTATGCTTTCAGGCTATTCTGTGTAATAAAAAAAAAAAAAAAAAAGATTTTTTTTTGCGTGTGAAAATCCAGAGAGACTAACAACCATGACACAGTTTGCCCATTCTTGTGTTAGATATGAACATGAACTGAATTTTTGCAATGATATCTGCAGGATTTTATGCTTTACATTGCTGACAAATTTTTGCATGGGCAAGTGTTAATGTAAAATTGGATAGTGAGTATGGGTGTATACACACACACACACACACACACACACACACACACACACACACACACACACACACACACACACACACACACACACACTCTCTCTCTCTCTCTCTCTCTCTCTCTCTCTCTCTCTCTCTCTCTCTCTCTCTCTCTCTCTCTCTCTCTCTCAAGGTTTTCTTTTGTATCTGGCACCAGATCCTTTAGGTCATGTAAGTTGTGACACGGGGCTTCCACTTATTGTGATGTCATGTCATGGTCCTCAAGCTGAAAATGTTTGCAGTGTGTGAAGGAGCATTATCCTGCTCAATTTCGGCCACTGACACTATGGAATAGCGTTTCCCTGAATGAGTTATCTTGGTCTGCAATGATGTTAAGGTAGGTGTTACATATCAAAGTAACATCCAGATGAATGCCTGGACCCAGGATTTTCCAGCAAAACAAGAGCATCACACTGCTGTTTGTAACACAAAAGTGTTTGCCCCTTCCTGATTTTAATTTTGCACATTTTTCACACCTTAATGTTTCAGATCATCAAACAAATTTAAATATTAGTCAAAGATAACACTCATGCTAAAACAAAATCCAAAACCACATGGCCCTGTGTGAAAAAGTGTCCCCCTTCCCAGGAGCTGCCGGCCGACCAAAATTACCCCAAGAGCACAGCGACGACTCATCCAAGATGTCACAAAAGACCCCACAACAACATCCAAAAAACTGCAGGCCTCACTTTCCTCAGTTAAGGTCAGTGTTCATGACTCCACCATAAACAAAAAATGCTGCTGAGCAAAAAGAACATAAAGGCGCGTCTCAGATTTGCCAGAAAACATCTTGATGATCCCCAAGACTTTTGGAAAAATACTCTGTGGACTGACGAGACAAAAGTTGTGTGTCCCATTACAACTGCCATAAACGTTACACTGGATTTCAGAAAAAGAACATCATACCAACAGTAAAATACGGTGGTGGTAGTGTGGTGGTCTGGAGCTGTTTGGCTGCTTCAGGACCTGGAAGACTTGCTGTGATAAACAGAACCATGAATTCTGCTGTCTACCAAAAAAATCCTTAAGGACAATGTGTGGCCTTCTGTTCGTGACCTCAAGCTGAAGCGAAAATGCTCCAAAACACACCAGCAATCCACCTCTGAATGGCTGAAGAAAAACAAAATGAAGACTTTGGAGTGGCCTAGTCAAAGTCCTGACCTGAATCCTATTGAGATGCTGTGGCATGACCTTAAAAAGGTGGGTCATGCTCGGAAACCCTCCAATGTGGCTGAATTACAACAAGTCTGCAAAAATGAGTGGACCAAAATTCCTCCACAGTGCTGTAACAGACTCACTGCAAGTTATTGCAAACGCTTAATTGCAGTTCTTGCTGCTAAGGGCGGCCCAACAAGTTTAGGGTCTTAGTATTAGGTTTAGGGTCAAACACTTTTTTACACAGGGCCATGTAGGTTTGGATTTTGTTTTCTCTTAATAATAATAGATAAAAAAAAAAAAAAACTTAATTTAAAATGCATGTTGCATGTTGTGTTTACTTGTGTTATTTTTGACCAATATTTCAATTTGTTTGATGATCTGAAACATTAAAGTGTGAGAAACATGCTAAAAATAAAAAATCAGGAAGGGGGCAAACACTTTTTTACACCACTGTACTGTATATCAGTATGTACTCACTATATACACAATGTATACTAATATTACCTCATATATACTCACTGAACACTTTAAGATGAACTTGTACAACCTCTCATTCATGTAAATGTTACATCAGCCAGATGTGTGACATATTCTTTATATCATGTAGATACGGGACAGAAAGGCTACAATAATGAAAATAACAGAGCAGAGCAGAAAATATCTCAGACCAAATGTTTTTGTGTATATTATTTACAGCATTTGGTGCACTCCCTTATCCAGAGCAACATATATATATATATATATATATATATATATATATATATATATATATATATATATATATATATATATATATATATATTTTTTTTTTTATTTTGCACATTTGAGCAATTGAGGGTTATGGGCAATGGCAGCTGGCCAGATCTGGGATTTGAACCTGCAACCTCTACTACACCACTAGGTGTGTATGTGTGTGTGTGTGTGTGTGTGTGTGTGTGTGTGTGTGTGTGTGTGTGTGTGTGTGTGTGTGCGTGTGTTTTGCGTGTTATAGAGTTCAATACAATGTTCATTCTCTTCTGCTTCTCATATATAGCAGTAAATAGTGATGTATTGAGTTAGATAGTGAAGAAATGAGTTAAAGTTTGAAATACTGCATAGTGTGAAATTGTAGTGCAGTGTGTACACCCTGTTTAACAAGGAGCTCATATGCAATATGTAATTAAGTGTCTTATTAGTGCGGAGTGAAATCATTCAGCACTCTTATGGCCTGTGGGATGAAATTAGTCTGTGCATGTCTCAATACTCCAGTGCCATCTGCCAGAATGTAGTAGTGTGAACAGACAGTGGTTTAGGGGACTGGGGTCCTTGATCATTCTCCAGGCGCTCTCCATGCACAGTTTGATATAAATGTCCTGAAGGAAGAGAAGCTCATTTCCTTAAATCCACTGAGCATCCGTACTTTTATCTGCAGCCTTCATTGCAGGAGCTGTGCACTCTATGATACCATATTCTTGATGTTATGATGTTATAGAAGGACTTAAGGACTCTAAGACACAATCTCTTAAGGCACTTGAGACTGTAGAGGGACTGTTGTGACTTTAGTTCCAGTGTGCACTGATTATGTGAGATCCTCTGTGATATGGACACAGAGGAATTTAAAGTTGCTCACCCTCTCTGCTGCAGACTCATTTATAGTGAGGAGAGTGTGTGTTCTCGACTGTCTCGCCTACTCTCTGCAGGATGGCTCATCAACATCGGAGATTGCTGTGTCATTAGTAAATCTGAAGACTGTGTTACAGCTTTGTGTGACCGCAGTATACATTGAGTAGGTCAGATAACACACATCCTTGTGGTGTTGACCGGATTAAGGGTTAAACCACTGTAGAAGATACTGTAGCTTAGGCTCCATCAGTGAACTGGTGATAAAAAGCTAGACTTCATTGTTAAAACTAAAATTATATTTCCTAGTCATGCAAATGCACTTCGGTTTCTGATCATTTATTACACAGTTAGAGAAGAGAAATGATTTATGATCACATTCGTTGGTGTCAAAAGGTGAGGATGGTTTCTCATGGTTTCTTCCTCATAACCTCTCAAGGAGTTTTTCCTCAAAACCATCACATCTGGCTTGCTCAGTAGGGATACTTTTATCATTTATATGCTGAATGTATTTATTTCTGTAATGTTGCTTTGTGACAGTGTTCACTGTTAAAAGCTTTACACAAATGAAACTGAACTGAACTGAACTGAACTGAAGTAAAACATTCAATGAAGGGAGCAAAAGACATGTAAGCACAGTATAAAAAGCAGGATAAATGTAGTTTTCAAAATATTTAAAATAACTAGATATATAAATGCATACAATAAGCCAATACTATAGCCAGCTGAACTTCTTTAGGACTTTACTGGGAAAAGGTTGTATTTTTTTCTATCTGAGCTGAACTAGACTGATCCAGAATCACTGTTTGGAACTACTGTACAGCATCCTTTATTCACAGAAAGTCACTTATTGGAATATAAGATAAGATATAATGCTCTGTTGATGGTCTTCAATGCTCACTCACTCACTCTCACTCACTCATTTTCTACCGCTTTATCCGAACTACCTCGGGTCACGGGGAGCCTGTGCCTATCTCAGGCGTCATCGGGCATCGAGGCAGGATACACCCTGGACGGAGTGCCAACCCATCGCAGGTCTTCAATGCTCATTTTATGCATATATGAGATATGAGCACAAGAGCATTTTAAGAGTAAGTTACTCTTAAATAGTTTAATTTGATGCACAGTTATTACAGTGATTCTGTAAGAAAATCTGGAAGAGTAGATGTAGCCTGTGCTTTTGTGTGTGTGTGTGTGTGTGTGTGTGTGTGTGTGTGTGTGTGTGTGTGTGTGTGTGTGTGTGTGTGTGTGTGTGTGTGTGTGTGTGTGTGTGTGTGTGTGTGTCTGTGTGTCTGTCTGTCTGTGTTTCAAAAATGTAATATGTATTATTATTATATATATATATATATATATATATATATATATAAATATATATATATATATATATATATATATATATGTATTAAATATCCTGAATTATTTTGATTTCATTATTTTTTATCAACTGTGGTGACCTAAAATTATTAGATGAGTAAGATCTTCAGATAGAGAGATAGACAGACAGACAGACAGACAGACAGACAGACAGACAGACAGACAGACAGACAGACAGACAGACAGATAGATAGATAGATAGATAGATAGATAGATAGATAGATAGATAGATAGATAGATAGATAGATAGATAGATAGATAGATCGAGAGAGACAGTGAGAGAATCCTCGTATATCTGGAGAATTTATGGCTTGACCTCTGCATTAAAGCCAAGGTGGAAGCACTGGTTATAGTAGTGACTCACTGTCTCCTTGTATACAGCACAGCTTAATATGTTCATAGAAAATCAACATCTAAAGACAAGCTTTGTGGTTTGCAGTGTTCCATGAAGTGTGGATAAAAATGGTGCCTTGGACCATGGTGTCATTGGATTATTTTTATTATTATTATTATTACTACTATGACTACTATATATCACGATCACAATCAGAACAGTAAATGAATGACAGTGACATAGATTTTCTTCATTTATGTTCTTAACATTCCCTACACAGATCTATTCTGTTCCATATAAACCATGATCAGTCAGATCACTGGAACAAAAGGTCCTTCTGGAAATTTCCACATCAACACCATCCACACTTAAGCCATTAAGGCATCAGAGAGATCCAGATGTGCCATCATCAGCATGCAAGAGTCACTGTGCCACATTAGATTCATTAAAGTGTAGCTGATGATTTGTATGCCAGTCACATGAACCGGGCAGCGTACAGAAGGTAAAATGGCAGACGAGCAAATCACGGCAAAGGGAATAGAAAACAAGATGATGGAAGACCCAAGCCTCATAAGAAAATAAGATAACAGACCTTCCTAGAGGTCACAACAGCAGCAAAGAGAGAGAGAGAATGAGTAGAAATGAGAAGGAACCTTATTGAGGGAGAATAGAGACGAATCACAGAGAAACAGATACACAGAGAATATGAGTAGCAGATTGTCAATTTCTTCATTATATAAGATCCACTTAAGGATGAAGTTTAGTCAGGATGACATCAAGGTTGAAGAATCAAGGATAAGAAGGCTTCTGTGATTATAATAAGAGAACAAGGAACAAGAACCAACAAGGATGGGTATCAGTTCTACATACAGCAGCTCTTCATGTTAGGGTCCAGTTCCTGTCCCAAAATAGTGTATAATATTCCAGCTCTTTCTGAGAGGTCAGTGGTGTTTAGAGAAGCAGAGCACAAGAAGTCCAATTTTACCACAGTTTTCCCCATGTGCCCCACAGCCATCACCCTTGCACTGCTACAGATTACTCCACACAACAACATCATTTATTTTCAATCCAGTCACGAACTCTCGCAACAAATGCCCTGGGACAGAAAAAGAAAGCCAAGCAAGAAATGATGTCTTCATTCTGAGTGAACAAATCAATGATGTGTATGTTCAATATGACCAAGTAAAAAAACAAAGATGGAAGCTTTAACCTTTACATGACCACATTTGTACATTGCACATGAAATCAAGGTGTTTATATCTGTATTTTTTAAATCAACATAGCACATTCATTTTGAGGTCAAAGTCCTGGAAGTTGGCTTAGAAGATTATTACATTTGTCTCACAGTGTTGGAAGCTAGATTCCTGCATCTGCAGGATGAAGTTTGCATGCTCTACCTGTGCTTTCGGGTTTTCTCCAGGCATTTTAGCCTGCTGTGCATCTCTAATTGTGCTTAGTGTGTGAATGTGTGTATGTGTGTGATTGTGCCCTGTACTGGTGTCCCCTCCCTTGGGCCTCAAGACACCTTGGGATAGACTTTGTGTGACCCTGTGTAAGATAAGTGCTATAGATGAAATATCCCTTACTCTTTTTAAATAAGAGAAATGCTTAGCCTGTGAAATGACACAGTTTTGTAAAATAAAAAACAAACAAAAAAAAAACAATCATCAGTTTCACATGTTGCAACTGATACCATTCTGTACCATAAACTACAGTAGTGTTTATATATGCCTTGGACATTAATGGTGCTTGCACCCCAATGATCATCTGTCTTTAGATATTTATTTATTTATTTGTGTGTGTGTGTGTGTGTGTGTGTGTGTGTGTGTGTGTGTGTGTGTGTGTGTGTGTGTGTGTGTGTGTGTGTGTGTGTGTGTCATCCCCATTTGCCCTTGTTCCCATGTTCATTTTCCAAATGACCTTTAAAAGCATCTGACAGAACAAACATTTAAGCATTTCACCATCTTCCCCAACATTATTCCTCCTAACATACACATGCAATTTTTTTCCACTATGTCAAGCCTAGCAGAGCAAAATGCACATAATTGCAACGTCATGTCAAAGTGAGGGAGAGATAAGCCACGCAGGAGAAGAGATAAAGAAAAGCCAGAATGAATTAACTTGGAGTCAGCAGGGCATATGGCAGATCTCCCTTCTACAGTTTCTCCTGAATCCCCATCCCCATCCCAGTGCTCTGCCAGTAAGACAGTCCTTTATCTATTTCGTCTTGAATGCACATGTCTTCTGCAATAATGTTATGTTTCCTGGACTAAAAGTTTGATCCTTGATGTACTGAGTAGCACTGATGCCTTTTGTGAAGTTTCTGTATTTATATTTTCTTTGTGTGTGTGTGTGTGTGTGTGTGTGTGTGTGTGTGTGTGTGTGTGTGTGTGTGTGTGTGTGTGTGTGTGTGTGTGTGTGAGGGGAATCGAGGTGGTCTGATGCCCTGTGGTGGACTTGCATTCCATCCAAGGTACCATTTGCCCTTGCTCCCAGTATAAGCTCCAGATCCGCCTTGACCCTGATAAGAATAAAGTGGTTACTGAAGGTTAATTAAATGTTACAGAGAAAAAAATGTGTTCTGTTAAAAGAGGATGATGTTGAGTTAAAGACCACTTTGCATATAAAAAGCATAATTGAAGCTGTAGCAATTACCTGCGATAACAAAAGCAGGTGAAACAGTCAATGTCTCAAAAAAAAAAAATCAAATAAAACAACAAACTAAAAAACACACAGCAAGTTCTCAGAGATCCTTTAGACAAGAATATCGTGTGATTTTTTTAATATATATTTTTATAAATATATAAAAGATTTCTCACTAGATGTTGGATTCAGCTACAAGATCAGACACTGATGATGTAAGAGTGAGGAGGTCTGGGGTTCAGTCTGTGTTCCAGTTCATCACAAAGATGTTCAGTGGGGTTGAGTCAGAGTCAGGGCTCAGTGCAGGACACTCAAGTTCTTCACTCCAACCTTCACACACCATGTCTTCATGGAGCACTGTGCTTTGTCATGATGGAACAGAGTTTGAGTCTATCAGCTCTAGTGAAGGGAAATTGTACTGTTACATCATCCAGAGAAATTTTAGACAATTGTCTGCTTTCAACTTTATGGGAACAGTTTGAAGATTGAATATGTGATGGTCTGGTGTCCACATACTTCTGGCCATAGAGTGTATAGTACATAACTTAAACTTTTAAGGATGTTGTGGTCCTTCTTTATAAGGCAAGATGTTTGATTTGCACAGTTTGATTTTATGTCAGTAATAAAAAAAAAAATCAACAGCTGGTTGCTTATTAATTCAGACATTTCCTCAGCTTGCACTTAAATATTGCTTTAACCAATACATACAGTATATATTTTCTGGTTTTGTGGTAAAAAGAGATTTCTGTCTGCTAGGATTTTTTTTTCCTGTTAGGAAGGTCAGCAGTTCTGATATCACCTAGCTGGATCGAAATGACTGCAAGACCAGGACAGCAGGGAAACCATTAATGTCAGTCGCTGTAGATCATTTTCAGCTTTGTTTTTCCTTTCTTTTCTCCATTTTTCCTATACCACTAGTGTACTGATTGGCACATGGCCTTTCCTCTCATCAGCAGTCCTGGCCACATTGCTGCGCATATGGCCTGAACCAAAGCCTGACATTTTTGATAGGTGACATGACAGCGAGCTGCACAGGTGTGATAAGAGTGTAACTGCTGCTCTACGGCCTGCCATTCTGATAACCTGGAAACAGCAACCTCCTGCAGCTGTATGGTGGCTTTGTGTCAACAAGTCTGAATCGGAATGAAATAACACAAGTTCCTTCCAAATTCAGTATGCACAAGTGAGAAAAACACGGCTCTAGTTGAGCTGCTGGCAATCCGTGTATAAATCCGGAGCATGGAGGGACATGCAGCATCAAGTTAATGCATGCAAATGATGACTCTGAGAATACAGAATATGTTTTACGTACATTAGCATCAGCAAAAAGCTATTTTATTGGAAATGTAACAACAGATAGTGACATGCGGACCACCAATGGTGTAATTTAGATGCAGCAGTTGTTTCTTATTTTTTTTCGTAGGAGAATACAATTTTTTATAAGTCTGCACTGCGAGACGAAACATATGCAAAACTATACTGGTGCCTAATTAAACAGAGAAAACTGAACAACACTGCTTGAGATTAAAAGTGCAATTTGCTGCATGGAACTGTACTGCATTATTAAAGAAAACATTAAAGTGACTTAGCTAAAGGAATCTATATTGTGATTTGTGATGGTGCTAATTGGTCAGACAGCACAAAAATAAATCAACAGATATGAGCTGGAATCCATGTTTGGAGTACATAAATTGTATAAATCGCTGCTGTTGTCTTTATTTAGACAAGTTAGTACGAAACCGTAAGAATTTTTTGGATATGTTGCTGCAATCATTCCAAGAGAAACTTAGAGTACAAACATAGTTCAATACTTGACTGACATTAGCATACTGTAGCCTATAAGCTATGAGCCTTGTGCACCGTGATGAAGTTCTTTGTACAGCTTCGCGGGCTACTATTTTTCACCCTCTTTGCTCTGACAGTGCAGCCTGTTCCCAGTAATCAGTATAAGGCTGTGATTGAATTTGAACCGACAAAGCACATTTTCCTTGATTGCTAATTTCCTTTCCTGTGGTTAAAAGCTATTTTTCATTTGTGACATTGCTTTAAATGGATGGACAGCCACCTTTTGTTGGCAAGTTGCACAAAAAAAGCCACACAGTATGCTGGTTGGCTGCTTGTGGCAGAATGAACACAAATCCCCACAGCCATACTCCAAAATCTAGAGGAAAGCCTTCCCAGAAGAGTGGAGTGCATTCTAACAGAATAAAAGATGTTCAGCATGTGCGTGTGAATGTGATACAAACTTTTGTAACCTTTACTGACCAATCAACTTTACTAATTATTTATAAATGAACGATTTCTATGAAGCTGAGACATCGTTAAAAGCTCTATACAAATCAAATGAAAGCATATTTTTTTATTGATGTCTTTTATTTGGTTACATTTAGACTGAATACATTACTTAGATTGCAAAGAATTTTTGCAGTATTCATAATATGAATATGCAGCTGGATTAATCAATTAGCATATTTAATAGTCAAATATTTGTTTGTTTGTTTGTTTGTTTGTTTGTTATTTTTTTAAGTATGTTGTGTCTGGCCTTTTTTGATCATCAATCCTTAACCCCTCTCTGAGTATATATATATATATATATATATATATATATATATATATATATATATATATATATATATATATATATATATATATAAAATCACCTTTTTCATTTTTAATCAATATTAATAAATATTATTTTAAAAATTATGTTATTGTAAGTCACAAGTCTGATATTAAATGAGTCAGGACACTTTTGACTTTCAGCGTGTTTTTCCCTTTGTTGATAACCTTACACAGAATTTTAGGGGCTGAGGATAAACACCTTCAAATTATTGATGCTTATGAACAAGCACTTGGGGCATCACACAAATCTTAGGCTACTGACAGATCGTCTATAATAAGCAACATCTAGAATAAGACCAGTCAGGTCAAATATCTGTAAATAGATTATGTCACGGTCACACCTGCCCCGCTCCCCGACCGGCAACATAGAGAAGCATCTCCGGAATATTAGTCGCTTCCGGACTACACCTCCCATCACCCATCACGAAGACTGATTGCTTTGCCACCTGATTCCTATCAGCCAGCTACTATACTGTACATACGAACTTGACCTTGACTCCTCTGCGAAGTCTCGATCTGCGTCAGCAATCGTTCTGTTTCCTGTTTGTCTTAGTTCGGTTTTGACCTAGTTTCTGTGCTCTGATTCTCTGATTGTTTGCTGCCTGCCCTGACTGTCTTTTGTGTCTGATTTCTACCTGCCCTACGATATTGTGTTTGCCGTTTGACCCTGCCTCTCTGTTTACGAGTTTCTATCAAAACGCTGCAAATGAATCACCAGCCTTACGACTCCTCATTACAATAACTTTGAAAATATACTGTACAGTATATACTGTATGTATATATATAAACATTATATCGAGGGGGGGGGGATAGAGAGAATCATACACCATTTTATTTATCAACTATTTTCTTTTTCTTTTTTATATCCCTCCTCTTGCTTGTGCTGCATCAAGTGCATTTCACTTACAAGATATTAATAAAGTCTCACATCTCATCTCTAAATAATATCAGAACCTAATAATAAAATAAAAATCCATGAAATAAATATGCTCATTTTCCAGACTTTTTTGCTCAGATCTCATTTTTAGCAGGGATGAGTGTTTACAGTAGCTTGATGGTTAAGATGCTAATTAGCAGAAGTGTGTCTTCCTCTGACATTGACATGACACAGGGTAGATTCATGCAGCCTTGACTAACACATCTGGAACGGAACCTGATTTTGATTGACAGAGATTTTTCATGCTGCACCATGAACATGACCATGGTGGATTATTTGCTCGATCCTTTTTCCCCCTCAAAATAAAGCAGATAGATTTGTTTAGTACTAAAATAGAATTTCTACATTAAAGGGATTTGGCAGACACTGTTATTCAGAGAAACTTACAGAAGTGGATTAGAAGTCGCTATCAACAAATACAAAGATCTTGCTTCACTTTAATGTGTACCTTGTTTGGTATTTGGAAGAAACACCAGTAAGGTACAGTAATAGAGACTTGAATATTGAATAATATGAATTGAATAATATGCTGTATTCAAATATTATATTTGTCTATTATAGTATTTAAATAGTATTTGTCTATTTATAGTATTATAGTATATTATAGTATTGTATAGTATAGTGTGTGTATAGATAGATAGATAGATAGATAGATAGATAGATAGATAGATAGATAGATAGATAGATAAATAGATAGATAGATAGATAGATAGATAGACTGTATATATGATACTTTGCTCTATAACAGATTATCTCATTGATGAACGTTAGACTTTAGCCCAAAGTGTGACACTGACTAAACCCAATACTGATAGAAATGCCTCACTGAAAGAACCATGTTCATGCTTGGCTTCGTTTGTAAGCATGCCATGCTTATGCAGTGTTGAACAACACTGTTGCACAGATTTAGGAATTACAAAAGGCTTCTCTTTATCCTAGAAAGAAAATCCTGCAGTGTATCTGTCTATAGATAACGAGCTGATTAAGACACATCTAATTAAATGATAAGAACAAATGAAGTAAGATATTTCCCATATTTACTTTAAAGAATACTAGACTCATTTGGATAGTCCATCTCACACACACACACACACACACACACACACACACACACACACACACACACACACACACACACACACACACACACACACACAAGCTTATGCTCATACTTGTATGTATTACTATCATTCGAGGACTTTCCATTAAACCTGTCAGCTGTTCTTATCCTTTTTTTGGACACACACTGTTATTTTTCCATTCGGCTATAACTGTTCTAACAAGAAAGTGCTAAAATAAAAAAAAAAAACAACATCAAGAAAAAAAGCAACATCATAATATTTTATTTCTTCATAATGTCCCTTATTCAGGAAAGGAAACACAACAAATAAATAGAAATTTAAAAAGCATCTCTTCTCATGATTGCCTCTCACCTTCTTCCCATAACAGCAAATGTATAATTTTTTTCCCCCTAATATTTTTACACTGGTCTTGAGGAAAGCAAAGATACTGCACAAGATGGCCAATAGAGCACATAGATCTGAGATTGCAATGAGACACGAACAGTACAACAGGCATGCTGATGCATGAGTGGTCCTCTTTTTAATACACAGGCACATGAAAACAAATATACTGGCATGTCAGTGACAACATTTAGAAACGGATTTGTAAAATACCCATGTTATTTACACAAAGCAATAAATTAACTCAAGACCACCTTTGCATCGCTTCTGGACTGCCATCGCTTCTGAGTGACTGACACTGCGCCCAAATCCAACTTAAAAAAAAAAAAAGAAATCTGCTGTATAACACATTTCTTAGCACATTACTTACAGTATTCCAAGTCCTTTCAGAGCAGTCTTTATGGAAAGCAAAAAGTTGCTTATCATTTATCCACCATATGCAGAGAATATGAATACAAACACTCTACATATATCTATTTTTTTTCCTTTTTTCTTTTTTTTTCTTTTTTTTGCGTAGCAGTCTTGCCGTTGTATTGGCTTGGTTAGAATATGATGTGTTCGTCGTGCTCAGTGAATAAGGCAGAGATTGGCTGAGCTCCAGGAATCAAAATCAAAGCACAGTGACCATTACCTTGTAGGGTATTGGACATGGCATTTCCTAGAAGAGTCTGTAAAGATTACATTTTTGCCTGATGAAACAAAACAAAATGTATAATACAAAGGTGAAAGAATCAGGACTCCTACTGCCTGTTCCTCCGTTTGCTTGGGTTTGTCGGTTTCACCACAGACAAGTTCATTTATCCAGGACCGAAAGACCAGTACAGGAAAGAAAAAAGACGTTGAAGGCGTCAGAAAGGCTCGGCTTCTCTTCCATCGGGTTCTCTGCTCACTAGTTCAGGTGTTATCTGACCTCCACACAGTCTAGGTACTCCAAAGCCAGGTCATAACAGAACCGGTACTGCTCCTGAAAAGAAAAGAAAAAATAGCAGCAATCAGATTTGGCATGATGGAAAATGATCACATTTTCTGAGCTGAAGAAGAAGAAAAAGAAGAAGTAAAAGAAGAAGAAGAAGAAGAAGAGAAGGACGAGCAGGAGGAAATGATGAAGAGTGATGAAGGAAGAAGAAGGGGAGGAAGAAGAATGAAAATGATGCAGAAGTACAAGAATACAACATTACTGTACAGTGACATGCACAATGCACCAATGAGAAAGGATAGTAACCAATGAGCCTAGAAGAAACTAATAGTTCATTGGTTAAGGTGTTGGACTACTGATAGGAAGGTTGTGAGTTCATATCCCACAAGCTGCTACTCCTGGGCCCTGAGCAAGGCCCTTGGAAATTTCAATTTCTCAGTTGTATAAATGAGATAAATGTAAGATGCTCTGGATAAAGACGACTGCCAAATGCTGTAAATGTAATGAAAATACAATTTTTTTAATAACTCTTATTTTTAAACTCTATGCAACACTTTAGACTCATGATATGTGACTTTAGACACGAGTCTAAAGAATCTCTACTTCTGCCACAAATTCCTCTTATTGTTTAGTTGGCATATTGTCATTTTTCCCCAATCTCTGTGCTGTGTTTTTTCGTTTTTTTAGGAGTTTTGTAGTCGTTGCTAATTGGGAATCAGCTGTGCTGTGATAGTGTTTGTCTTTTTAAATAGATTTTAATGATTCATGAACATATACATACACAAGGAGTATAAAGAGCATTTTTTTTTTTTGAAATGGTTATTTCCTGTTAGTTTTGCCTGTGAAATAAGTTTCATGCCTTCACATATTTAGACCTCTGGGATGATTATGGGATCTTATGAAGTTTCCATGTGGAGTATAAAAGCAGTAAGCACCACTCAGATGAGCAGTAAAGCACCTCAGATGTGTTCAGATGTTTTGAGGTGTTTTGACTAATCTTATACTCACAATCCTCTTCTCAATGAACAATTATCCGCAATATATTACAGACTTGGCACTGATTTGTAAAATATGTGGCACGGCACAATCTGCAATTTACCAGAGTCTCCACCATGTTAGACTTGGAGTTCCGGAGAGTCTTGACAGCGTAGAAGACATCCACCATGCTGTGGTGCCTAATCATCTCCATTATCATGGTGCAAGCACAGAACGTGCCACTGCGCCCACCTCCGTTCCTGAAAGACACACAGTCAACGTTCCCTTTTTTAAAACCATTTTAACAAAGAAAGTTTGTTGAGTGTGTGTGTGTGTGTGTGTGTGTGTGTGTGTGTGTGTGTGTGTGTGTGTGTGTGTGTGTGTGTGTGTATGTATGTGTGTGTGTATGAGAAAGAGAGTGTGTGTGTGTGTGAGAAATAGTGTCAGTGTGAGTCCGTTTTTGTGTGAGTGGGTGAGCGAGAGTTTGAGTGTGTGAGGGTGTGAGTGGGTGAGTGAATGTGAGAATGAGTGTGTGAGTGTGTGAGTGTGTGAGTGAGTGTGTGTGTGTGTGTGTGTGTGTGTGTGTGTGTGTGTGTGTGTGTGTGTGTGTGTGTGAGTGTGTGTGTGTGGTGTGTGTGTGTGTGAGTGTGAGTGTGTGTGTGTGTGTGTGTGTGTGTGAGTGTGAGTGTGTGTGTGTGTTTTGGTATGGAGTTTAATCTACTAGTTCAATACAATGTTTTCTTGCAGGATTTAAGCCAGTGGCTCAGTATAACTACACTTAATGCATAAGTAAATGAGTGTAGAAAAAAGGCATCTGGAAACTAATATAGTGAGAAACAGTTAGGCTTCTATCGGACCATCAACAGGAAACAGAATGTTTCAGTGTAAGCAAGTACATCGAAAATTGGGTGCTGTTCACCGGAGGGAAAACACAGCACAGAAAGAAATAGAGAATAGTTTTCACAGAAGGCTTTGCTGTTCATTTAGGACAAAAGTCTCATTGCTTTGCAATCGCACATTTTTGACTAAATAGCAGACAGTTTTCCTGGGAAATGAGAATCAAACTATCTGATGTCACCATGAATGTTCCTCTCAAGGTTCCTCTCAGTGTTTGTTCCTCATATCGTCTCAGAGAGTTTTTCCTGACCACCATCACCTCTGGCTTGCACTGAATCATACAGTATATTTTTGTAAAGCTATAAAGTTCCAATGACGCATTGTTAAAAGCGCTATAGAAATAAGACAAGTTTGAATCGATTTGAAAAGAAGGAATCACAGAGAAATAGACTTTTAGAGGTTAAAAGTCGTAAGGCAAAAATATAGCGTGCAATGAACTAGGATTAGTGTGAGGTTAATAGCCCAGAGGTTATTAAGCTGACTGGAAGTCTAATTAATGCATAAACTAGGAAAAACTGACCAACGGATAAAGGCAGAGTCCTGTTCCCATCTCAGGTCAGCGTGCAGAAAAGCCACAGGCTATGAAAATTTATACACTGAAAGGGGAGGAATGGATTAATTGCCTGAAGCAGCTTCATCCTTATGGGCAAGATGAGAATTACAAAAATCACTGTCATGAAGCATGATTCAATCAATTCAATTTATTTTATTTGTATAGTGTTTTTAACAATGGATATTGTCTTTAAAGAACATAAGAAATATTGTACAGAAAGTTCCAGATTAATATTAGACTTATATTTAAATGTTTTTGTATTTATCTCTAATGATCAAGCCTGAGGTGACTGCGATGAGGAAAAACTCCCTTATATGGAAGAGGAAGAAACCTTGAGAGGAACAGACTCAAAAGTGAACCTCATCCAGAAGGGTGTGATTATAAACTGTTATAAACACCCTAAATAATGTGCTTTCTACAGTCAGATACAGTCTGACAATTGTGTATTGATTACAAGGTTGTTGTCCTCAAAAACCACTTGTAGTTAGCGTCTTCTCTTTGAATGTCTGAATCTTCATGAAGCGAACACAACTGGAGCTGGTACATCTCTAAATGTCTCGAGATTTATTTTTAAAGAAAAAAAAAAAGACAACCACTGAACTTTGGGAAACTCACAGGCAGTGAACCACAATGCGACCATCACCACACTCCCTCTGCCAATTTTGTACTTGAGCCAGCAGAGTGAGAAAGGCCTTTTTGGAGTCTGGGATATCCCGGTAGGCTGACCAGCGCAGGAACTGGAAGTGACGCACCACCAGGTTACCCTCCTGCAGCTTTAAAAACAAAGAGTACAAGACAAAAAAACAGAGAGCTAAATAAACATGACAGGACGGTTGCACAGATATAACTTTAGTATTACTTTTCATCACTGAAAAGTTTTATGGTAGAATAACAGTGAATTTGTATGTCTGCTGCAAATTAATAGAGTTTCTGGTTTGATTGTCTGCTCAGGTGTTTGTTTCTATTCAGCACTAAAGAAAATACATGCTCAGATCATGGTGGATGAAGGAAAACTAATAGTGTTCATTTTACTTAATTTAATTTAAGTCAGAGGGGGCACGGTGGCTTAGTGGTTAGCACGTTCGCCTCACACTTCCAGGGTTGGGGGTTCGATTCCTGCCTCCGCCTTGTGTGTGTGGAGTTTGCATGTTCTCCCCGTCTTGGGGGTTTCCTCCGGGTACTCCGGTTTCCTCCCCCGGTCCAAAGACATGCATGGTAGGTTGATTGGCATCTCTGGAAAATTGCGAGTGAATGTGTGCCCTGCGATGGGTTAGCACTCCGTCCAGGGTGTATCCTGCCTCGATGCCCGATGATGCCTGAGATAGGCACAGGCTCCCCGTGACCCGAGAAGTTCGGATAAGCGGTAGAAAATGAATGAATGAATGAATGAATGAATTTAAGTCAGTCGCATGGAACTGATGTGAATTTAAATTCACAAGCTTTTTTTTCCAGTCTACAAGAAATAAATGTAAAATTCAATTTTTTCTCATTAGAATTCCTATAAACTTTGCATGCAGTTTATTCAACCACTGATCACTGATCATCACGTGAACTCCTCTGTCTTCTCTGTTCATCATTAGCATGTCTGCCCCACTCTTGATCTTGCTCAACAAGCCATCCTGACTTATAGAGTTAATGACAGGATCAACTCGAGAGGAGTTCCTCATCCTCGATTTCTCCCTTTGGTCTCTTGAAGAAGCAGGATGAGGATTATTTCTGATGCAATGTAAGTCTGCTTTCCTTCCTTGTTAGGTACATTAGCCATGTTTAGTCACAGCAAAACCACTCGCCAAACTAAATAAGGTAACCTGGAATGCTGAACACGTCTTGGCTGATCTTTCCGACTCTGTCTACATGATTAACAACAGTTTTAAGATGCTGCTGCAGATATACCTGCACTGAATTCATTTACAACAGCTCTTCTCTAAAAAAGATTAATTAAGCAATTAGCCCGTTAGTCCATTAGCCATGAAACATTGGCTGTGGACTCGAAAGAAGTCAGAAGTAGTTCGAGGTCAGTGTAGCATTTTAATAAGGTCAACATTTTCACTGGGTTTTATAATTGAGTGGAATCAGTGTTAACCCTTCTCTCTATAATGACGGGAACAGGTTTAACTGTCAGGCTAAAGGAGTGCACTTTATATTCCAGAGCATTTTATTATCTGTTTCCTTTACCCGTGTGATGTTATTCACTCGAAATAGTCGGGTGATGACATCATCATCTGTGGACCTGGAGAGCAATTCAACTGTCATGGGTCCGAACTGCTGCATGCCAGTCTCAGGCCAGTACTGCAGACAAGGCTGAGAGAAGGGGAGAAGAGAAACATGATTAAACTTGTAGATCAGGAGAGCTGATAGGCCACACCCACATTCAGCCAGTGTTGTATAAAGTACTAGAAAGCAATACTTGAGTAAAAGTACAAGAATCGTACTAGAAAAAGACTTCGGTAGAAGTGAAAGTCACCTTTTAGAATATTACTCAAGTAAAAGTCTTAAAGTATCTGATATATACTGTACTTAAGTATCAAAAGTAATTTTCTCATATTTAATGTACTTAAGTATTTGAAGTAAAAGTAAAAAGTATGTGTAAAAAAAAGTACATGAAAAAAGTTCATGTATGTGTGCATATTCTACAAACAGTGTGTCCAATGAATTCAGTCATTAATATAAAAATAATCACAAGACAAAGACCAAATCAATAAATGTTTTTTTTCTTTAGTATTGATATTGCTTTAATATTTTGTTTGTGCTATCAACTCTGGTAATAAGAATAGTGACATTTCACTGCTTTTGGTTGCCGCCGTTATAGATAAATGCCTCCAGCTCTGACTGCGCGTGCAGGCTGCGTGTGCCTGTGCTTCTCCGTAGAGCGTGCGGACGTGCGTAATGCAATCTAGGAGCAGTGATTCGTCAAACCTCCCTTATTGCAGTCGCACACATTTCTTCTGATTTTATTTTGTAGTAACGAGTAACGAAGATGCTTATTGGAAATATAACGGAGTAAAAGTATACATTTTATCTAGGAAATGTAGTGGAGTAAAAGTGAAAGTTGACATAAATAAATAGCGAAGAAAAGTACAGATACGTGAAATTTTTACTTAAGTACGATAACGAAGTATTTTTACTTCGTTACATTACAACACTGCATTCAGCCATGCAATACTTCAAACAAATATATTTCATAATTTTAACTATGAGAATAATTTAAACCTGAGTGACCATTAACTACGGATGAATAAATGAATGCGACGAGTTGATGTTGACACTTTTTACCAGTCGATTTGGAAATAGAAAAACGATTAATGGGACATTATTTATCAACATAAAGAAATGAATGAACATTTTATCATTTCAGTCTGAAAATTAGTAAGGACACTGTTGGCTTTCTGGGATTTCTCTCAAACGTGAGAACAGCAGAAAGTGGAGAACAACAAAAACATGGAACAACAAAAAGTCAACGATTAAGTTAAGGATTCTGTTCAGCAAATTACTGACGGTTCTACTGAAGATGGACAAAACTATCTTTATGAAGAGTCAACACAATGAAAAGTCATTGATATTGCCTCAGTAGGCTAAGTAAAAACAGAAAACTAGAAAATCTTAAAGCCCTGTGTGTCTACATTCATATGAGCCATTAAGCACCACTGTAGAGTGTGACATGACACAGAGATTCAATACTGAACACAGACACATTGATCCATTTATTGGCTCTGATAAAAAGAGTTAATGAACTTTGTCTTTGTTCTGCAAGGGTCTTACCTTTGTACTTAGTTCTCAAAACCAAACAAATGAACAGTGTTCCTATTATTCATGTGTGTATTTGTTATCTGTTCCTTCTGTTCAAAGTAATTTATTCATATTTGGTTACATCCTTCCATCATACAGTAAACCGCTTTCTGCTTTGCAATTTATTCTAATACACGACACGCCAAGCTTCGAAGCGTATTTGTGCTTAAATTTGCATTTTACAGTGGGAGGAAGATAAGGACACAACAAGCAGAATGATATGCACACATGGATTATAGCAAAGGCGAGAGGAGAGGAAGCTGTGAACACTGGGGGGAGAAATGACTGATTGGGAAAAAGGGAGGGGGGAAAAAAGCATTTAATCGGAGAAGAGAATTAATTTGTGCCACCTCGATTTCCTCCATTTTTCATTTGTAGCCTAGAGAGATAGAGCAGACCTAACGTTCTTTTTTCCCCCCTTAACGCTTATAGTCTGCTCGGGCTTCAAAAGCAACACAGTCAATGTCAGGCTGCTTTTAACATCTGAAACACACAAATAGATAGAGGGAGGGGAGCAAGGTTGAAGTGACAGGGGCATGGGAAGAGTGCTGGAAGCATGTTAATGCCTTGTCACAGTGATGGAAGCGTATAAACTGGGTGGAGGGAGAAAATGTTGATAGTATTAAGATTTACATACACACAATTTTAGTAACACATTCTATCACACACACACACACACACACACACACACACACACACACACACACACACACACACACACACACACACACACACACAATTAAACTGGGACAGGAAATGTGACAAGCAATTTGTTACATGAAGGAAAAAGGTGAAACTCAAACACAGTCCTCAAATGGGATGAAAGATGGATGGGAAGAAAGATACAAAAAAAAATCCCGTTGCCTTAAGGCATACAATAGCAAAGCTGACACAGAAGCCTAAGTGATTCCAATTGTAATCGGGATAACTAGCAACTGTTAAATTATCTACAGCATGTGTTTGCTGATGTCCGCAACATATAAAGATACACAGTCTCTCACATGGTAGAAATGGCAGTTGTAATGTATGAATGATAAACAAAAATATCATCCAAGCATGAATGTATGAAAAATTTAGCCTGCGGAAGAAAACTCATCACCTGAGTGAGAAACACTGCAAAGTAATTAGTTGAGTCAAGAGCAAAGATGAAGATCCTGTTCATCCCATTACTGACAGTCCTACAGGAGACACTATACGACCTTAAGTATGTGGTTCTTCTGCTACAAAGCTCACGTTTGTCTAGAATGTCTTTGTATGCTGTATCACTTTGGCTATATAGTGTAAGACTAGAGTCTGAATAATTTATAAAGTGTTATAATTTGTCTGTTATTTGCCACTTTAACAAACAAGATCATTCATTTATTTATCTTTAGTAAATTCTATAAACATAGACATTAAACATAGAATAATGGCTGAATGGGCAGGGCTTCTCACTCACTCATTTTCTACAGCTTATCTGAACTACCTCGGGTCATGAGGAGCCTGTGCCTATCTCAGGCATCATCGGGCATCGAGGCAGGATACACCCTTCAACCGTCTTTATAACCTGTCAATCTGTAGGCTATAATGAAATTTTACTATTAATCTAGACATGCGTTATACAGCCAAAAGTGTGGATTCCTGACAATTACACTCATATGTGCTTGCTGAACATCCCAGTCCAAATGTACTCTCCTTTGCTGTAATAAGCTCTAATCTTCTCTTCTGAGAATTCTTTCCACTAGATGTCAAAATTTAGCTGTGGGGATTTGTGTTCATTCAGCTTCAAGAGCATTACTAAGATCAGACACTGACTATGTCCAAGAGCATAAGGTCTGGGGTTCAGTCTGTGTGCCAGTTCATCCCAAAGGGGTTCAGTGGGGTTGAGTCAGAGTCAGGGCTCAGTGCAGGACTCTCGAGTTCTTCCACTCCAACTTTCACACACAATGTCTTTATAGAGCTCAGTGCTTTGTGCACAGGTGCATTGTCATGCTGGAACAGGGTTTGAGTCATTTAGTTCCATTCATTCATTCATTCATTCATTCATTTTCTACCGCTTTATCCGAACTTCTCGGTTCACAGGGAGCCTGTGCCTATCTCAGGCGTCATCGGGCATCAAGGCAGGATAGACCCTGGATGGAGTGCCAACCCATCGCAGGGCACACACACACACTCTCATTCATTCACGCATTCACACACTACGGACAATTTTCCAGAGATGCCAATTAACCTACCATGCATGTCTTTGGACTGGGGGAGGAAACCGGAGTACCCAGAGGAAACCCACGAGGCACGGGGAGAACATGCAAACTCCGCACACACAAGGCGGAGGCGGGAATCGAACCCCGACCCTGGAGGTGTGAGGCGAACGTGCTACCCACTAAGCCACCGTGCCCCCCATTTAGTTCCAGTGAAGAGAAATTTTATTGTTAAAGCATCCAGAGATATTCTAAGCAATTGTGTGTTGAAGGAAGAAGCACAGGAGAACCACAGAGTCAAACATGGCCATTGTGAAAAATGTTCTTGAATAAAAATGAATTGAATTGAATATCATTTGTAATGAAGACCATGTATTCAAAGATTTGCACTACTGCCCTCTGACTTGTGGATTCGGAAAAACATGCCAATGTTCATCAAATTAACTGTTTTAGTGATTGTTGAATCATTGAATTGCACTAATTGAACGTTTTTCTTATATCGTCCATATACCACGCAGTGTAGTAGAGTTTTCACTACGGTAATCAAAATGTAGTTGAGAAATTCCACAGGAAGCATTTTTCAGAAGAAAAGCAATGCAATTACGCATAAATTTCGACATTTGGAATCATTTATCATGTTCGCCTCTGCAACTAGAAACCAATATAAAACAGACCAGTGGGAAAAGCAGTAAGCTGGTGCTGTGCCGAAATCTTCCTTCGCCTCAGCGTGAATGTGTATTTCCCCAGTACCCCTAACATCTGTTCACTTTAATAACACCAGTTTCTTACAGGAATAAAAATTGTGCCCTATTTACATTAAACAGATTTTGCCTTAATCCAAGTCTTGGTGTAAAATTTAAACGCTGCAAAATATCATATAGAGTTTGCTATCAGCTCAGGCTAAGACTGTAATATTTAATATCAATGTGTTCTAAAAAATGCTTTTATTAAGAAACAGTATGGAAATGAAGAAGAAAGCAACACTGAGTAACATTGAGTGGCAGAGTGGTGCAGCTGGAGTAAGGGATTAAGGCTGACATCTTTATTTAATGGTAAACTATAGCACTTTTAAAAGGGAAGTGTCTTTAATTTCCTGTGATGTGGATTAAACATGTTGCTCACTATGGATATTTGCAATGACAGACAAATTTCAGCCTGAGAAACTGTACGATTAGTCATTGTTTCCTACGTTTGTGGTAATATTGTGTGTTCAGTATTGTACGTTAATAATATCTCGTTGTTATTACTTTCAAAATAATGTTATTGTAATTACATTATGTACTGTATATTGTTACATGTGCTTTTTAATTTGTGTGCTCAATTCTTTATTTCTTTTCTTTACCCCCCACTACTCTTATGTCTCTGACTTTCCTTCTACAGGTGGGTCCTTGTGGTCTTTGAGGTAATCATCAATTGGCCTTGATGCTTTTTACTCAATTTCGACTCTCTAACATATTTCAAGACATGATATTATGAGATAGTATGTCATAATTTCAGCTCAGTATCTTGTTTGTACAAGACATCAAGACAATACATCACTATTGCAGCACCTGGGAAACTTTTTTCAAGATAGTATGTTGTTATTTTAATTAAAACCTGTTGTATTTAGTGTATTGTGCCTATTCTACCTTGTTACCTGCACTTACGGCTTAAAGTGAAGACATGAAAGTTTGTTACATACTATATATGTGTGAAAGTCTAGACGGTACAGTTTTGTAGTCCAAACTGTAGTGAGCATATTTAATTTTATGGCTTGCACTGTGATTCTAAGACAAGTCAATGCAAAGTGATTGAGAAGGAATTTCGTAGTAACGCACCCAGGCAGAGTTGGACTGGTTGATCTGGTTGAGCATGACAATGGAGGTGCAGCCGTAATCAAACACCAGCCTCCAGAAGTCTCCAGTGGTGTTGGGCAGAGGGTGAGGCGTCACCACAAAGGTGGCAGGACGAAGAAAACTGTCCATCAGCGCAGCGTTGATGTAGTCACCACCGTCTACATCTATGGTGACCAGGAATGCCAGGGCTCGGTCAGGAGGCAGAACATCCATGCTCCTGTTCTTCTCTCGGTTTCTGGGCAGCAGAGAAACACTGCACTCCTCGACGTCCAAGTGAGGGGTCACAGAGTTCAGCGTCTGACAGTCAAAAAACAAGCAAGAAAAAAAAAGCAGAAAAGAGAAGACACGATTTAAAAGCAGATGAGGAAATATGGGAAGGAATGCTTGGTGGAAGAGGATAAAATTAGTGAATAAACAAAGATTGTATAGAAAACATGTAATACAAAGAGTCTCCTCAGAATTCAGAATTTTTGTAAAAATCAAAAAAGGAAGAAAATTTTATTGAATTTCATTTGTAATGATCAATTCAGAAACGAATGGCAAACAGATTGCTCTAACACTTCTCCACTGTAAGACTCCACTGTATTTCATGTGTCAGTTTTAATCATTTAAAAGGTTTCCTAATACAGTATTTGTGATGGAATTACAACAACACTCATTTTTCTAATATTTTCCATACACCACCAACTTTAGTAGTGTTTGTTAATATGGTAATGGAAATAGAAGAAAAGCAGTGCAATTACACATAGATTTCATGACATTTGGCATAATTTTAAAAGTGAAAGCAGGATTTAAAAGCCAGTGAGGGAAAAGAAAGAGATGGAAAATGCTAGAAGAATACTTTATAGATAAATTAAAAAAGGAGAAAATTGTTTGATATTAAAAGTGGTGTTTTGTGCAAAAATAAAAATTTTGTACAGAAACAAAAAGCCTCATGTATTTGACGTGGTGTCAAAAATTGTGCTGTATTAAGAACATTGATATTTCTGACCAAGTACTAAATATTATGGACTGTAATGTGTCTGTCTGTGTTTTCCCCTTGTTTCTGTCTGCCGTCTCTCCCTGGTATTAATTGTTTTGCTCCGCCCACTCATTGCTCACCATGGACACTAATCACATTCCATCTCTTCCCCAGGTGTCTTGTCTTTGTCTCTAATCGTCTCTGCTTTGTTATTGGCTCCTGTCCACTATATCTACTCTGTTCACTTACCGGTTGTTGGTCGTTGTTTGTGTTTGCATTTGGTCTGTGTCGTTCTCTGTTCCTGTTCAGTGTCCCGATCTGTTTTGCCTGCCTACTGTTTGTTTGTGTTTTGTTTATTAAATCCTTAAACTGCATTTGGATCCTCACTCGCCTTTGTCTCACCGTGACAATGGACAAAGAAAAACAGGACAACAATTAACAAACCTTTACTTTTGTCAGGAAGGTGGTAAAAAAAAAATAGTGCAAGTAATTTTCAAGTAATTTTCAAAATATTTTGTGTAGGTATGGTTTTGATTATGCAGGATTTCCATAATATTCTCTTTTGACATAATCTCTACTGATTGGTTGTGGCTGTGCTGCTGTTTTTTCCTTGTCAAAAATCTGAATCTGGACCAAATGTGTTCTCCGAAAAAACACGCCTCGTTATTGTCATTGGTTCCCGACTATTTGTGTACTAGTTTTGTAGTTCAAGTTTATTTCCCTAACTTGTGTGACACAGCTTTGACCTACTGGCTGTAAACATCTACTGTATGATAAAAAGAATTCCTAGACAGATTCAACACGTGCTCTTCAGACTCATGGATTCATAATCATTCCTTCAGATTTAGGAAGTGTGTGGTGAATCTTATACCCAGCAATCCCTATGACACACACTGAATTCACTGAATATTCAAAATACTGAATCAAACCATATGATACTTTAGGTTAGTCAGAGGTCTACAGAAACTGCTGGGACTTTTATACAAAAGCAATTAAGCAGAGTGGAGGCTGTGCAGACAATAAGCCCGTGTTGATGTGAGAGGTCAGAGGAGATGGTTCACTTGTGAGGAAGTTTGGTATTGGAATCATCAAATGGAGAATTTAAATAGGCTCCCGATTTAAGATTCCCTTTATTTAGTTACATAAACATTACAGCAAAGCAACATTCTTTTCTTTGCATATCCAAGCTTGTTAAGAAGTTGATGTCTTATTCCTCAACCTTATAATTTGAACCTAAAGCCTTAACCGTTGTTAACACCACTGTGCCTTGTTGCAAGAATGTACATGCTATGATTAACATTCCTATAAATTGTGTTTGAGATCAGTTTGATGAGGCAGAAAAAGCTCTCAGCATGTAGATCTCTGATCATGCTGGTGCACAGAGGATTATTTTTCGGTAGAAAGAGCATGAGTGCTACTAATAAGGCTTCAGTAGCAGCACACATGGAGGGCTTGCGGCTTCCAGAAAGTGGACAGTAAGAACTTCCTAATATCAAGACATAATGATTTAGATTGCAGGGTTAGTGCTTTAGCTGATTATAATGGTGTTTATAATGAACCAGCACATTACAAGTCCATCAAACAATGGGATTTGAATGACAATAGTGTAGATTACTGAAGCCACCATGGCTAATGTCAATAGCGCGCAGATGGGGCATTTCAAAATAGCATACATTGCATTATGACTGTCAAGGTATAGCAACGTAGTGACGGAATGGCATCCATTGCAGGCCTGCGACACATTACGAGCTAAATGAAGGCTATAATATTTTCGTGCAAAAAAGACAGAGCAATATGAATGCAGCTGATGTAGCTCATTAAGATAAGCACTAAGCATTTAAAGCCAGAGAAATAGCTGATGAAATCAAATCAATGGTCCGTCTAACTATCTGTTATCTGCTGGTCATATTTACACACCGAAGATGCTTAGAATAATGCCTTGTTATACATTAAAAGCATAATTTCAACTGAAGGACAATTTGACACAGAATATAACAGATTGAACAGAATTTAATTAATTGACCTATAAGTACTAACTTGGACATTAGAGCAATATTCAAGAATTGGAATACTATTGATAAGTTGATTAAATGCAAAATGTTATTTCAAAATTAAAAAGAAATTCTGAATGTAGCAGCTGATTTCTGTCTAAGAGACACTGTTATCTGCCTCTTATGAATATCCAGAAGAATCTGTTGCTTGAACGTACCCAGTGTGACGATTTGTTGATACAGTGCTTACTTTAAAAACCAGGACGATTTTTAAATGTCAAAAAGACGCTTCCATCTATTACATTTGAGGCAGTATAAAAGACTAATAAACTGCTGCCAGAGTTATGCTTTAAAGCTCCAGTCATTATCTGACAGAGATCCAGGCATCTCCCAAATACTGTATTATAACTGTGAATTTTATCTGGGCTGCACAAGTATGACAGGCCTTTTCTTTTCCTAAGACTTCCATTGACTAGAAGTGATGACACAAGAGCTGAAAACTCTCACCTGGAACTCTTCTCTGAGCTGAGAGGTGTTGCTCTGTGTGTCAACCCTCAGAATGTCTTTGTAGGTGAGAGCAAACTCGCTGACTGGGATGGCTGTCTCGCCGCACAGGCATGCCTCCAAGATGGCGTCATGAATAAAGACATACTGCTCCTAAAAATAGTGGAGAAGAAAATGCTGTGAGGAGGTTCCACAGAATCTATATTTGTTCATTTAATTTGACAATTAAACGTTCCTTCGTTATTTGTTCATTTATCCACTGTATGTTCATTCTTTCACACAATCATCCATTCATTCGTTCAATATGTTCAAATTTATTAATTTGTCCATTTATTCCTGTAATATTTTGTATATTCATTTGCTATTTTTTTATTTTTATATTCCATGCATTCGCTCATTTCTTTATCCATTCACCCTTTATTAATCCAACCATTCATTCATGCATCCATCCAACCAGGCATGCATCCAACCATGCATCAATCCACGCACACATCTATCCATTCATCCACCCAACTGCTTGGTTCATCTTATTCTAACATATAGGCAGAAGCTAAAATCTGCTAAGCCTGTAGTCAAAACAGTGAAGAGATGGACCAGTGAAGCAAAGCAGGAACTACAAGACTGTTTTGACTGCACTGATTGGAGTATCTTTGAGGCTGGAACTGACAGCCTGGATAAACTGACTGACACTGTGACATCTTATATCAGTTTTTGTGAAGATATGTGAGTGCCAACCAAAAGCTTCAGCAAATTCAGTAACAGCAAGCCGTGGTTCACAGCCAAACTGAAAAAACTTCAACATGCCAAGGAAGAAGCCTACAAAGGGGAGGACAAAAACCTGTATAAGAAGGTTAGGAACCTCTGCAAAGTCCTGCATCACTGTGGAAATGCCTGCAAGACATTACAAACTACAGGAGACCGACCAACACCCCCACCCCCACCCCCACCCCAAAGCAAAGACCTAGCTGATGACCTCATCACCTTCTAATGCAGGTTTGAGAACAATATCTTCACACCTCCCATCCAACCCAGCCCATTGACTGCCCCCATCACACCTCTGGGAACCCTTTTAACAACTCCTCCCAGCACTCAAGTTGCACTTACGATTTGTGAAGAGGATGTGAATAGACAAGGAAAGCTCCCAGCCAAGATGGTGTCTCCCCCACCTGTCTCAAAGCATTTGCTGACCAACTGGCTCCTATCTTCACCCATATCTCCAACAGATCACTGGATCTGTGTGAGGTCCCCTCCTGCTTTTAACTCACCACAATCATCCCGGTCCCCAAGAAACCTTCCATCACTGGACTGAATGACTACAGGCCTGTCGCTCTGACATCTGTTGTCATGTAGACATTTGAACAGCTGGTATTGGCCCACCTAAAGACTGTAACAGAACAAATGCTGGGTCCCCTACAGTTTGCCTACCAAACAAACAGATTAGTGGATGATGCAGTCAACTACATTCTGTAACATCTTGACTGCCCAGGGACATATGCCCGGATTCTGTTTGTCGACTTCAGTTTGGCTTTTAATACAATAATTCCAGAAATTCTCCAATCCAAACTCCTAAAGCTCACTATACCCCCTGCCATCTGTCAGTGGATCACCAGCTTCCTGACAGGCAGGAAACAACAGGTGAGACTGGGAGGTTCTACCTCCAGTATTCAGACAATCAGGACTGGCGCTCCTCAGGGATGTGTCCTCCCCCAATGCTATTCTCCCTCTATACAAATGACTGCACTTCAAGTGACCCAACTGTTAAACTCCTGAAAATTGCAGATGATACTATGCTCATCGGCTGGTGCATTCACCTGGAGCTAAACACCCTCAAAACTGTGGAGATTATAGTGGACTTTAGGAAAGTCCATAATATCCAACAGCCCTGTGCCATCTGTGGAGTCCTTCAAGTTTTTGGGCACTACTATTTCCCAAAACCTGAAATGGGAGTGCAACATAAACTCCATTATCAAAAAGGCTCAGCAGAGGATGTACTGTACTTTCTATGTCAATTAAGGAAGTATAGTCTGCCACAGGAGCTGTTGATGCAATTCTACACTGCAGTCATTGAATCTTTCCTGTGCACATCCATCACCATCTGGTTTGGAGCAGCAACAAAACAGGACAGGAACAGACTGCAACACACAGTTAAAACAGCAGAAAATGTAATCGGTGCCTCCCTGTCCACTCCCCAGGACTTTTACCATACAAGTACCAGAAACCGGGCAGGAAAAATCCCTACTGACCCTTCACACCCTGGACACAACCTCTTGCAGCTCATCCCTTCTGGCAGGTACTACAGAACTTTGTTTACCAAAACTGCCAGACACAGGAACAGTTTCTTTCCCCAGGCCCCTTATCACTCTAACAACTCACCATCATTATATTCCCTGCTTCATATCTATAAGTACTGCATTATCAGAACTGTCAGCCATCACATTGTATATTGTACAAAAGCATAATTTTGCATAATACTGTTATTTGTACTACCATGCACTTCTCACACTTTATGTACTGTACATAACTGATATGTTATATATTCTGTATTCATTTAATACTCATACTGTCTATATTGTCTCACATAGTCTGTATTATCTTGTATAGTCTGTTTTGTCTTGTCTATATAGTCTGTTTTTGTCTAAACTAAATGTATAGTATAATGTTATTTATGTCTTTACTTTTGAGAGTCAACACAATTCGCCAATAAACCTGATTCTGATTAATATAGCCATGCATTCAGCCATGCATCCATCCATGAATATATACATGCATCCATCCATTCATCCTTTATCCATCCATCCATCCATCCATCCATCCATCCATCTGTCTAATCCATGAATAGTATATACATGCATCCATCCATCCTTTATCCGTCCATCCATCCATCCATCCATCCATCCATCCATCCATGAATATATACATGCATCCATCCAACCATCCATCCATTCATTAATCTATCCGTCCATTCATTCAGTCAGTCATTTATCCATTCACTCACTCATTTGTCTATTATTTTGTTCCTGCAGCTTATTTTAGCAACACTGGGACCACACTGGGACACACCAGGCCACGCACACACTCTCTCACACCCAGCATGTTTTTTAGAGCTGAAAGGAAGCTGGATGAAAACAATAAAATACAGAAATTTAAACCATAGTATCAGCAAATTACAGCTTACCACTTTTCTTATATTTTTCTAGTTGTCTTGTTCTAAGTTGCTCTTTGTGTTTTGTAAAGAATATTCATTTTCAACTTAAGTGTAATTTTATCTTCTGAATGAATCAACATAAAGAAGACGTTGCACTCAGAAAACAGCAATCTGCCGCTGACATTTAAATACAGAGCATCAATCACTGAGGGAAGTGATCTCCATGTCCACACTTCTCTGGGAGTCTTGAAAGCAGTCAGAAACACAATAACAGCTTCATTATCGAGACAGCGTTTGTTCATAAGGTTTATTATTTAAATCTCCTTAACTTTGCTAGATTTTAGCAGAATGTCAAGAGTAATATTACGGCCAAAAAGAAATTAAAGTAAGATAAATGTATTTTTTTGCAGAAAATAATGTTTTAAATGTTTATTTTGTGTGTAGATTTTTGTTAGTGATTTTAATATAACATTCATTCATTCATTCATTCATTCATTCTATTCTTTGTCCATTAATCCATTAATTAATGTATCCATTATTCAATTCATTTATACATTCTTCATTTGCTCAGATATCCTTTTACTTCTTTGACTACACTTTTGTTTGTTTATTCATTCACTCAATTGCTTGTCTGTTACTTCATCTGTAAGTTTATTCATTTATTAATTTATTGTTTATTCATTCATATTTGTATCTCATATCTTGCTCTTTTGTTCTCCATACACCTATTCATTCACCACCCATTTTTCCATTCTTTCATGCATTCATCCATCCATGCATTAGTTCGTTCGTTCGTTTGTTTGTTCGTTCGTTCATCCATTTATTCTTTTGTCCATTTATTTCTTCCATTGTCTATTCATTCATTCATTTGTCCATTCATTCATCAATTCATTCGTCTTTTCATTCATTCATTCATTCATTCATACATGTATTTAGTACATGTGTAATTGTTCAGGGAAGTATTTATGTTTCTTGATTAAAACTCGAATGCAAATGTATAAATGTATAAAATTGCGTTATTGATTTATTTCATGAATATATAGTGTTTCCATATGATGGAGTAAGCCACAATCTAACTAAATGACAGTTTTTTTTTCTTTGCAAGTCTGACATGTGGTACAGATGTGCATGACACAGTTAATCTAACGCCAGGTTTGCTTCACCTCAGTCTGAATCATGTTGATGCGCTGTGAGCAGAGTGTCTTCACACAGTTGTAGATGTCTACCACTCCCTCGCACTCCGCCATGTCCAGCATCACATCAAGGACAATGTAGCAACCTGTCCTGCCAGCACCCATACTACACACACAGGTACACACACACACACACACACACACACACACACACACACACACACACACACACACACACACACACACACACACACACACACACACACACACACACAGAGAGAGAGAGAGAGAGAGAGAGAGAGAGATACAAAAGACAGTGGCTAAGTTTGATGATGTATAAATAATATTCTATTAGGCTGGACTTTTCTTCTAATTTTGACAATATTGTGGTATATTTGAGAGGATTCATCAGATTCATCAAATAAATGTTTTGCACCTTTGTGGCTGATTCAGTCTTTAAAGGCCATGTTCTAAAGTGCAATCTTAAAAGATGTTTCATGATGTTCTATACAACCCTGAAGCTCTCTAAATGGCCAATAGAATCTTTTCCAAGAAAAAGAAGGAGAGGAGGAGGAGAACGACAAAGTGAAGAAGAACATTGATATCAAGAGAAAAACAAAAGGAAAAAGAAGAAGAAGGAGAATCTGGGACAAATACACAGACCAGTGCTGTGAGCCTGTGATTATACTGAGCATGTGAAAGTAGTTGTGTGTTGTGTACAGTATGTGTGTACCTGCAGTGGACGACAACAGGCCCGGTATCTGGAGGTGTAGAGGCTTTGACACGCCGCAGGAAGGCCAACAAGCCTGTGGCGTGATACGGCACTCCATGTTCTGGCCATGATGTGAAATGGAACTGACACACTTCGTGCTTGGCTGGATAACCCCGCTGGAGAAGTGAGGGAAAAAAAACTGTATTAAACAGTCATTTTTGGATGGTAGATTGGGTGCTATGTTTTTGCTAAGTATTTTCGACATGTCTGTGATGACTTGTGTATGTTGTGAAAGTGCGACAAATCAGGGCTGTTCACCAGGTTGCTCGGTTCATGGTCTTTTGTGGAATTTCTGATTAGAACGTATTTACAATTCACTTCCCAGCTTTTTATATGTTATATTTTTACACCCCTGTGTAGAGGTACAAGGATTTTCTAAGTGCTTCAATTTGATTTTGATTTTAAAGACCTGGGTGAAGATGTTCATTAGTCTGTGGGACGTTTGTTGTAGCTTAAGATTGCATATCTGCATATATTCCGCCTTCATTAATTATGAAAAGTCTAAACATTATTCTTGAAGCATCCAGAAGGCCGGTACAACATGTGCAGCACTCATGTGTTGTTCTGAGTGTACTCCAGGTGGGTTGTGTTGACATGCCACATGCCTTTGTTTTTGCTCCTGTCTCTGCCTGTGCTGTCACTGTTCTGATACCTAAAGAGCACACCTGTTCTGAGTTCAGCTAAGAATTCTTAATTTATTTATTTCTTCCCCTTTGTTCCATTGTTTCATCGAGAGGTCTTGCTGATTGTTTCCTGAATTACTGAGCCATGTGTCCTAAGTTCTTGGTAACATCAAGAAGCTTGTATTGTCATTTCAACCATATATAGCTGACACAGTGAAATAAAACAGTGTTCCTCCAGGACCATAGTACATAAAGCAACACAGAGCTACAGAAAACACAGTGCTAGTTTGCTACAATACCTACACAATTCCTCTGATAATTCTTGGATTTCTCAGAAAAAACAAAAACTTCTGAACTTCTGCCATATATTATAGAATACTATTACTACCTCATCTATAGAATTGTCCTTCTACCAATTCTTTGTCAAGTGGTCCTTCAATGATTCTACCAATCTATAAGAATAGATCTGTGGTCATGTGGTTGCCTAGAGATTAAGGTGTTGAGCTACTGATTAGAAGGTGGCAAATTTGAATCCACCAAGGTCCACCAAGCTGCCACCCCTGGGCCCATGAGCAAGGAACTTAACCCTAAATTGCTCAATGAAAAAAAATGTAAGTCGCTCTGGATAAGAGTGTCTGCCAAATGCTATACAAGTTCTAATGTGAGTTGAACTATTTAAGTAGCTCATATGGGAGCAGTGGTGGCTCCAGCGGTTATTTCTCTGGGTTTTTCTCTGCCAAGCTGTCACTGTTGGGCCCTTGAGTGTGGCCCTTAACCCACTCTGCTCCAGGGACACTGTATTATACATTACGGACCCTGCGTTCTGACTCTAACCTCCAAAGTTGGTATATGTGAAGAACGAATTCCACAGTGCTGTAATATATATGTGAGAAAATAAAGGCGTTGCTTCTATTCTATATAACAAACAATAGTATAGCCAGAAAAGGACAAGGAGGAAAACAAAGCTGAATAAATCCGTCCTTTCCACCAAAGATGCTGTTTTGGAATCCTGCCATGAGTGGCTATGACTCTTGACAAAAGGTTGAAACCTGAGACAGCAGTTTTGAAAGTTTCTTTTGGGCATTATCTTAACAGCTTTGGGAAATGCAGTTCAAGAGAGAAATTGTTGAACTTCTAACCCGTTCCATGGTGAAGGTGCGCACTGTGTAGTCACACAGTGTTTCAGTCTTCAGCAGAGTGATCTTAATGTCCCCATATACCTCACTATCATCAGGCCAGTACTTGCAGCATTTCACCTGCACACACACACACACACACACACACACACACACACACACACACACACACACACAGAGAGAGAGAGAGAGAGAGAGAGAGAGAGAGAGAGAGAGAGAGAGAGAGAGAGAGAGAGAGAGAGCAAACCCCTAATTAAGAACATCACATAGGAAATAAGGAAACATAATTCATTCAACCTGATTTAAGTAAACATTGCATGAATTATGCTTGAAATGTTTTTAGATTAAGGTATAACTGACAAAAACATGCATGTTAGCGCCTATAATTAAGAATCTGATTGCTTTTCTCAAAATGTCTCTGCACAATTTGCGTCACAGCACTCAAATTTTTCAGTCATCAATTAAGACAGTTAAACGAAGGCAAGCTGTGCCAAACTGCAGAGGAGACGGCTGCACTACAGAGAGCCGAAAAATAAAACACATGGGCATGGCTCATCTCAGGAAATGCATTGTCTTTGTCAAGCTGTATGACAGTTACTGTGAGGGATGGAGCACGGAGCATGAACGATGAAAGATGAAGCTGCTTCAGTAATGGATGGTGCTCATTAAATGCAAGGAGAAGGAGCCACAGATGGGGCCATTGGAATGCTATACTCACTCTTCCCACCTCCACCAGTTTGGTGATCATCACAATGCTGTAGCAGTTTTCCTGCCAGACCATCCTCCAGAAGTCATAGATCATGTCCTGCTTGGGTCCTATAGAAGGCCAGAAAGAAGGCTGAGATAGAGGAAAATATTTTGCAGAAAGAAAAAAAAAACAGACAAATACGGAGACGCCTTGAATGAGATAAAGGGCAGAGTGGATGGAGAAAAGGGTAATGGTCAGAATGTTCCAAATGTTTTGACATGATGGAAGATGCAGAAAAAGATAAAGGACAAAGGAAACAGGTAAAGCTGAAAAAGACTAATGCAGATGTGGTGACTCAGCTGAGACTGTGCAAATTCTTTTCTAAAGTTGGGAATATCATTACAACAACAATTCTGCCGACACTCAACAGACACCATCTATCACCTTTACAGATGATGAACACAAACACAGACTGTGCTGAATATTTCAGCTTTCTCGTGATATCACGTTTACGCTTACTTGCTTCTTCTCTAGTTTCTGCACTACTCAGCCTCCAGTGGGGGCTTCCTTGTGAAGATGTTGTTTTAGAATAAAAGTCATTAAATTAATAAAACAATTACAAAGTTACACAATTTGCTGCTTACCTCAAAGGCGGACAGTCAACCAAGACTTGCTTACTGACTTGTACCATGTAATTATTTATTTATTTATTTATTTATTTATTTATTTATTTTCAAGGCTAATGTAGCTCTCTCATCCAAAACTTTTCCCCCTACAATGCCCAAAGGAAAAAAAAGTTTGCACAGTGGTTCATAAGACTGTTCTACAAAGAATAAATAATTTGTATACTGGGCATTAAAACAATTTATTGGGGCTTGGGTCAGGGGTCCATGAAGCTTTATGGTTAGCATGTGTGATCACACCTCTAAAGTTGTGGGTTCATTTCTCGAGGCATTTCTGCCTCGGCCCTGTGTGTGTGTGTGTGTGTGTGTGTGTGTGTGTGTGTGTGTGTGTGTGTGTGTGTGTGTGTGTGTGTGTGTGGAGTTTCCATGTTCTCGCCATGCTTCAGGGGTTTTATCCAGGTTCTCCAGCCCAAATGTGTTTGCTGGCTGTGTTGTAGGCTGACAAGCATCTCTAAATTGAATGTGAGTGAGTGTGTGTGTCCTGTAACGTGTTGTCACCCAGTCCAGGATGTGGACACCAGAGTCCCCTGAGATAGACTCCAGGCTCCCTGCAACTTGTGTAGGATCAAAGCTATGGAAAACAGATGGATGGAAAGAAATAAAACCCTGTAATAGAACCGGGTCTCATCAGAGCTACCATGACAAGTGGAGACACTTGCCAAAGGTATCTACATCTAATAAGAGCATGGAATTGAATGCCGTTCTAGTATTTCCTATTTTTCCATGATTATATGTTTAAATCCATTAAAATCAATCCAATGTGCTTGAACAGAATCATGATCATGATGTCTGTTCTTTGTTCACTCACAATACCACGTGGCTGTATTTTCTGTCCTTGTTCTTGCTGTAAGGGTTTTTTCCGTTGTCTTCACCTTGGGCATGATCTATACGTATAAACAAGTGTGTTCTTTGCACGTACACTTCTTTTAGGCTCTCGCTCTCCTGATACTTCAGTCATGTGTCTTCTTCTGAAGCAATACAATATTAAATATTTAAAAAATTGTTAGTCAAATTTATGACTTCACTTATGACTGTAATGTATAATGTATATTTTTAGACACAGTTTTAAACCTGCAACATTATTGTATGGTTAATGTGTACAGAAGTCTGCATCTGTAAAGAAGATGTACAGTTATATGTATGTATATTCTGTCTTTTGTATTTGTGGTTTATTGTGCACTTTTTTGTGAATTATTAAGTCTTCAGTTTTCAGACCTGTAGATCTGCACTTTGTTCTGAATTAAATTGTTACACTGCTGCATTATCTGCTCGTTTCGGGTCACACTTCAACATGCCCAAAGCAAAATGTGTTTATGTAAGTCACATGTGAGTCAACTGTTCCCTCATTGGTCAGAGATCATGCCTGTTTATGTCCTTGGGTTCCGCTCATCTATCATGATGGATAGTCAGGAGCTCCGCAAGCTTATTGTGACTTTTTGTAGTTTCAGCTCCAGTCGTTACCATTTCTCATTTTGAAAAGGAAACAAGCTTTCATCAGGACAACACTGTTTCAGTTTGCATGTTTCAGTGGAAAAGAGTCATTTCAAAATGAAGAGGCCTGCTTTGTTTTGCCGTAACATGCTCAGCCACAGAATTCTTCATCACTGAAGATTTACCAGCTATATAAACCCGATATATATCACAGCTCCCATCATGCATTGCTATACGTGCTGGTTTGTTGGTCCGTTAGGTTGGATTGCTTTTAACCGCAAGCAAATTGCTCCAGAGTTCCTTTGTGATCAACAAATTTCATCATCCTTTACCATCTCTGTTACTCTCCTGTTGTGGCTTTTCTTTTTATAACACATGATTTTCTCTTCTGGATAAATACTCTATTCTACTCTGTTCTATTCTGCTCTACTTTATTCTACTCTGCTTTATTTTACTCTATTCTATTCTTTTATATTCTACTCTACTCTGCTCTATTCTACTCTACTCTATTCTGCTCTATTATATTCAACTCTACTCTATTTTGCTCTATTCTACTCTACTCTATTATATTCAACTCTACTCTATTTTGCTCTATTCTAATCTATATTCTGCTGTATTATATTCAACTCTACTCTATTCTGCTCTATTATATTCTACTATCTTCTGCTCTATTATATTCTACTTTACTCTGTTCTAATTTTCTTTATTCTAATTTATTCTGCTTAATCACATTGTACTCTATTCTGCTCTATTTGTCTTTATTCTATTCTGCTCTATTATATTGTTCTCTACTCTGCTCTATTTTACTCTAAACTATTCTGCACTATTATATTCTACTTTACTCATTACTATTTTATTCTATTGTATTCTACTCTATTGTATTTCTACAACTTTCCCAATCTAGTGTTAACAATAATAATCTAATTAAATGCAAATTGTTGTTTAAAAAAACAACAGTAAAACAGTAAACAAAGTAAATAATGATTGATGGCTGCTCAAACAGGCAATGTCTAATGTATTTACCTGTGTAAGGTAAAGACAAAGTTGCAGGAAATGTCTAATATCATGTATCACATTTTAAAATGGGCACTATATAAATATTTTAGTATTTCTTTATGATATATTTATGCGATGCTTATGAATGTATTGGCAAGATTGTGTTGGATTTATGATGAATAAATAAATAAAATGAATGAAAAATTCTGTTGAATAATAATAATAATAATAATAATAATAATAATAATAATAATTATTATTATTATTATTATTATTATTATTATTATTATTATTTGCCCTTGTTATTTTTCCATCATTTCCATTCATTTCCATTCTTCCATTCTGTTTTAAACATTTCATTGCTTTAGACACTGCTCATAATGTGCATTTGTTTATTAAAGTTCAGCTTTGTTCTGGTAACCTTGAGCTGAGTGTGTACAGTATGAATAGGCACATGTATATGAAGTATGGATTTGAAAACTCTAAGCTGCTTGTGCTGCAGTGTTTTTGTTTATCCGTTAAAAAAGAGGGGCAGATTTGTTCTGGTGACCTGAAGCTTCTGTGTAGAGCAATCATGCATAATCATACACAGAATTTATCTCAAGCCTACAGTTAGGATGCTGTTTTTCTCTTTGTATAAATTCTTAAATCTCTCTCTCGCTCACTTTCTCTAATATAGCACCTGTTTTTTTTCCAGCATATTGCATTGGGATGTGTTTGTTGTAACACATGAAGGTTGAGAAAGCCTGAGGCCAAGTGCACTTTGCGATTCACCTACAACCGACTGCAGTTATAAACCTTGAACAAGTTCCCTTAATTGTGTGTGTGTGTGTGTGTGTGTGTGTGTGTGTGTGTGTGTGTGTGTGTGTGTGTGTGTGTGTGTGTGTGTGTGTGTTCTTGTGTGAGTGTGCAAGGGTTTGTGACAAAACAACAACTGTGTGAACCTGTGTATGTGTATTGTCTTGTGTATGTGTCCATTGTCCATAATCACTCCATCATCCAGCTCCTTCTTGCTGTTCTGCACTATAACCAGTGTGTAATTAATATAAAATATTTAAACCTAGTTACTATTCACATTATTTGAAGAAAGTGTAAGATGTGAAAGCTCTGAATTTCCATCCTAGTCTCTCAGTTGTAAACTCAGTTTTACAGGTTTAACGGTTTGGCCTCGGGCTGGCTTATAGTTGTTGCTTTTTTCCCCTGTATCATTTTCACCCTCCATCATTACTATTCACATCTAAAAAATGTTTACATACTAGAGTTGTTTTTGTTTTTTTTTAAAGATCTTTGTAGTTTGTCCTGTTACTTGGTGCATAGCTGACTCTAGTTATCTGGTTATTACTAAGGATGCATAAGTATGACAGTTAAGGAATCTGACAATGTGGCCAATTATTCTATGTTCAAACATAGAGATTTTCTGCATTTGCAGATGACTGCGATTTTATGAAGTCGGCTGTAGGCGTTCCTATTACTGGTTGCCATAGTAATAATGTTTATCAGTGGGTGGAGCAATTAGCACTCAAAATGTTTTCTTGCCTCTAAATTTCCCGGATCGTTCTGAAGGGAGATTTAGTATTTGTATATAAAATTCATGAGTGTATATCTGCATCATTTTATATACAAGATGAAGCATGCATTTAGTGTAATAGCCATGTGAGCAGTGCATTCTGGGTGAAATTTGTGAGCGACTTTGGAGTCCCGTATCAGTCTGACCACGTGGGTTGAAACATACAGGGGAAATGGTAGCTCAGTCTCTCGGCTGGCCTGGGAACGCCTCGGTATTCCCCCGGAAGAGCTGGAGGAAGTGTCTGTGGAGAGGGAAGTCTGGGCATCCCTGCTTAGACTACTGCTCCCATGACACGGTCCCGGATAAGCAGCAGAAAATGGATGGATGGATGGATGGATGGTTAAGGTACCAAGCTGCCACTGCTGGGCCCCTGAGGAAAGCCCTTAATCCTCAATTGCTTAGTTGAATAAATGAGATAAATGTAAATTGTTCAGGATAAGAGCATCTGCCCAAATGCCATAAATGTAAAAATTCAGCGGGTTTATCGCTGCAGTTCTCCAGTCTCTGTACTACAAAGTCATTATGCATTCCTATTACATTTAAAATAATCTAGCTAACACTATAAAGCATAAACATAACATGTAAACATGCATATGTGCACATTGATAGAAATATGTTTGAATTTTTTTCTCTGTATTCACTGATACCTATCTATCTATGGACTCTGTATCAGTAATTACAGAGAAAAATGTCCTCGTATTGATTCATTCCTAGTTACAATCCCATTACTCTATTATAGACAAGGATTAAAAAGCCAACTTTGTCAGTATTATAAAAAGCAATGATTTAAACATGTTTAGAAATCTTTTGGCTCTGAAGTCACGGCACAGCCAAACATCAGAAATGTAAAAACACAGGCGTATTTGATCTATTTAGCCAGTAATATCATGGGGAATGTGAGTTCTTTAAGTAGAGCATGTTTCAGGGTCAACATTATGTTTAAATTATCACTGCAATCTAATACGTAGTGTCTGCTTTCAAACGTCTGGGCCACTTGAAAACCTGAACATCTCCAGAACATAGTGTTTGGTTTACTTGTGAGAACATAGTGTTTTGTTTACTTGTGTAGCATACATTCATACAAGGACACTTATAATACTTAGTGTCTAGTAGAGGGAAGGAAACTAAATACTCTATGTATGAGTTTGTATGAAAATTCTCTAGTGATAATGCATTTAGTATAATAGCCATGTGAGCAGTGCATTCTGGGGGACATTTGCGAGTGACTTCAGAGTGATGGAAGTCAAAGATGCAGAGTGGTGCTCTATGTGAGGAATTCATGTTCCTCTGGTAGACAAAGATGAAGTTTTATCCATTTTTGTAGTTTGTCCTGTTTCATGGTGCATCTCTGACTCCAGTTATTACTAGAAATGCATCTGAGAACATGGTTAATTTGCTTTATGTTCAATTGTACAGCTTTTAAACAATTGCAGATGGCTGCAATTCTGCTGTAGGCGTTCCTTTTACTGGTTGGGATAGTAATAATGTTTATCAGTGGGTGGAGCAACTAGCATTCAAAATCAGTTTTCTTGCCTCTAAATTGCTCAAATCGTTCTGACACACCGTTGGTACTTGTCTTTAAAATCCAGCAGTGTATATCTGCATCATATCATACAAGATTAAGCATGCATTTAGTGTAATAGCCATGTGATAGAAGTCAAAGATGCAGAGTGATGACATAATAAAAGTTGTTCTCTGCGTGTTCTTTTGATAGACAGAGATGCAGTTTCATCCATCCATTTTCTGTAGTGCTTATACTCAGTGTTGCAGAGCCTGGAGTCTATCCCAGGGCACTCAGGACACAAGGCAGAGGACATCCTGGACAATTGTGCCATAAGGCACAATTAGACACACAAGCATTCACAAACTAAATACAAAACAGACTGCAGACTACAATGCATGCCTTTAGACTGGAGAAGAAACCAGTGTACCTGGAGGAAACCCCTGAACGTACAAACACAGACATGGTATGGAATCAGGAATCAAACCCTCAATCCTGGAAGTGCAAGGCACCTTCAAATGTGTTAACAATTAATGGTTTCAGTGTCTTAAAATAAGGAACCGAGCTACATTTAAAAATTTCTAAACAGATTTCATTGGATTTCTGCTTAAATCTAAAAGCATGAAATAGTCAGACAAAGGTAGAGGTTTGAAGCGGATTGAGAGAGAAATTGGCAGATGTAGGAGTAAATAAGAAAATCTAAAGATAGCAAAAATGCATGAGAATGGGAGACATGAAACAAAGCAGTGCAACCACAAAGACTGGATCACCATCAGCATCATGAATAATATTCTACATTAAAATTTCATAACACAGAGACACAGCTAGGAATAAATACACACACTCACACACTCACACATGCCTCACAGACACATACTGGACGACACACAGACACATAACCTAATAACTTCGGATATCCACAGCATATTGAATGCATTAGTTCAAAGCAATATAATCAAGGGACTGACCTTGAGTGGCGATGAAATGGTTGGAACGCTGGTATCCCTGAGAAACAGACAGATTGTGTTTTGACAGATGAAAAACAAAGATTCTCATTACAATAGGTCATTGTGTCACAGAGGCTAATAAAGATGTGGGTTCTTAAACTATGATTTAAAAAAAAAAATGAATTTCTACAAATTGCTGATTTTTGTTTCTAAAAAATTTCCTTTTAAATTTCTTATTTTGTGTTTGTTTTTAATTAACAATCTAGTTTAAAGATTTCAGACATCATCTATGACAGATCTCTATCACAGCAGAGTGCCAAGTTTGAGTCAAATAGATGAGCATAAGCCATGTGCACAGCGGTGCGGTCAGTAGGGTAAATAAAACTGTTAAAAAAAATCTTCATGCAGTTTTCCTAATTCTTTTAATTTTTTTTTAAAGTCCAGTTTAAATTTTAGTTAAAAGATATTATTTTAAGTGAATAACATTAACATTTGCTATAAGCTGAAGTTTGATCTATTTGCTCTGGGCCAAGCTGACCTGTACTTGCTTTATATAAGATGAACAGTAAACAAGACATAAATGTCACCTTCTTTACATCTAGTAATATTTAGTTTAACAGCAAAGAACTGGAATTAAATTGAATACATTTCTTTAACTCTTTTTACCTGAAGTCAACAAACATTTCTGCCTTTTTGTTATTAAGTCACACTCCATAGTAATAGTTAATGGCTCATATAAAAAAAAGTAAACAGTCAGGGCTTTAAAAAGTCACAAGTCTTCATTTCTTTCTGTTCCTAGTCTATTATGATAAAATGTAATTGTGGCAGGTCTATACATTTCACTAAAAAAAAAAGCTTCAGTTGTGTGTTATCTTTCTACCAGTGTTATTGAGAAGTGGGTGAACTGTTTGCCCAACAGGAAGCTCACACTCCTCCTCTTTCCCACACAGATTCATGATACTCTACATTACTCTACATACAGAAACCCAAAAAATATTCCTGAATAACTGTACAACAAACTTCCAGCTGTAAAATAATTAATTTGTTTATACTGACATGTCTTCCGCACCACCCATATTAATATGTTTACATGTTGTCTTGCACATTCACTCAAGAACCTTCTTTGCTCAGAATTCACAATTCACAAAAGCACACTGGTCAGTGCTATTTTGTGTATTTGTCCTGTAGTGTTCTTTTGTCGCACACTGTTTGCAATAGGTTGCACAAGATGCATTTTATGTGGCTAGGACGACTTAGCTCAAGTTCTAAGCTCTGTGTTGTTTTATGCATCACCTTGGTTCTTGAGAAATGTTGTTTCATTTCACTGTGTACTGTGTCAGTTATATATGGTTGAAATGACTATAAAGGCTTCTTGACTTAATTTGAAAAATGTCAATTTCCATTCCGCTGGAATGAAATGCCAGTTTACTGAGAGAAAGGGTTAATAAGCTGCGACACGTTATAGTGTAAACTGTATATAATGTACAGAACCATTTCTATTGTAAGATATATCGAAGACTGTGAGAGTGAAAGGGGGAATTTGGAGTAAAAATGTCTACATCAAGACAGATCCCTTGTTTCCAAGGATTAGTAAAATAATCTATATCGCCGATGTTTAGAGCTAGTTTCTTGTGTGGCTTTTGAGATATGGGCTTTTGAACCCTGGCAAACACACCTGCTGTATCGAGTTGAAAGCTATGTCTGTATCCATTCAAAACAAGCTGATGGATGACTGGTAGCTGTCGATTTTCAACTGCTTATTACTGACTTAGTCAATTCAAAATTCATTGTAGTCTGTAGCATTATTCTGCTAGCATGATAGCCTCTCGGATATTTGTTGGAGGCTATGCCAAAAATAATAAAAATAAACAAACAACACTTCAGAAAACACTTTGCAATAACAGTATGCATTATTAAAGTGACGTGACATGACATGACATACAGCTAAGTATGGTGACCCATACTCAGAATTCGTTCTCTGCATTTAACTCATCCAAAGTGCACACACCGTGAACACACACCCGGAGCAGTGGGCAGCCATTTGTGCTGCAGCGCCCGAGGAGCAGTTGGGGGAGGGTCAGTGCCATGCTCGAGGGCACCTCAGTCGTGGTATTGCCGACCCGAGACTCAAACGCACAACCTTAGGGTTAGGATTCAAACTTTCTAACCATTAGGCCACGACTTCCCCCTTAAGTGTATGAATGCATGCATTTATCGATATAAATGAAAGAAAGAAATCCATAAGTATGGAAGTCCAATGATGTTTGTGTATGCATCAAGGTAAGGTAAATAATTTAAACAAGTGAATGATGTATGTTTTACAGTATATGTATCCATTCATTTAGGGCATGTTGGAGTTAGTTCACATGTTACCACATGCTAATTACTACTGTATATTAAATAACACACATGTGGTTAAGGTGGTTGTTATTTATTCAAATATCACTCATGTCTGTACTTAAGGTTAGCTCATCGTTAGTTTGTAATTAGTACATTAATCATTAGTTCATATTAAAGTAAGGGTTAATTCAGGTCTTAGTGCCGGATTATTCTTGTTATTGGTCATGGATTTTTTTCCTGTTATTAGACCTTGCTTGTGATTTTTCTCAGTTCTTTTATCTCAGATCTTCAGATGGAATCTTACAGAAAGTACATTATATGTTGTATGTGAGATTTCTCAGTGCTGGAAATTTTACTGTGGATATGAGTTTTCGATACGGTGACATAAACAAAGGCATTTAGAGGTTCTTTCATTTGCTGCTTGCTTGTTTTCATTCACAAATCTCACAGTATGAAGAAATAAATAGTGAATTGTTCCAAAATGACAGAATATAGCATAAATTGCTGGTAGATGTTTCTCAGAATAGTGCACTATAGAATAAAAAAAAATAAAGAAAAAAATTCCCCTGCCGGCTGCAATGAAACTGACGCATTAATCGTGTGAAAATTTCGCCTCTCTTAAAACCCCCACACCTCCATCTCTCTCTTGCTCTCTAATGTATATTCTTCAAAAGGATCTTTAGTCTGGTGTAGTCAAGTCTCTCTCTTTTTTTTTTGCCTGTAAACAGAAACTCTCCTCCTGATGGTGATGTGGACGTGTTTACGTGTTTGATGCAACACAGAGAAATCTTATACAGAAATATTAAACTAAGAAACAAAAGCCTCACTAGCTGTCAGACTTAACTTAATTCCAGTTCAAGAGTTCAGTCTGTAGCCCTGCTGTTCCCGGGCTCTGCCGTTGTCCAAACTCCATGAAAGTTCTGAGTGCCATAATGTAGGAGTGAGAATCTCACTGGATTAATACATTTTATGTAATCACTTGGAGGTGCACGATCTGATGTTCGGCACAGGTTTTTGGACTTTATATTTACTTCAGAAATGAATTCTCCAAACAAGCCAGGTGTAAAATGAAAGCCGTGGAAATGTGCCATGTGTGCGGTGTCACTTCTAGTATAAAACAGCCTCAATCTGCCTCTGATGTACCTAATGTGTGTCCGCTTATGTTCGCCCTGAGAGCCTCGGATGTTTGGTAAAGTGGGAATGCTGTTTTTGAGCCAGACAGATTTGGGGCTCATGTCAGCAGAACTGTATTGTGGAAGCTTTCTGCTCTCAGTGCTGCATGCTGAGCCACATAAAAGGTTCAGGTTGTTGGTGTGTAAAGGATTGTTATGGGCAGTGGAGGTGATGAACATCTTATAGATAATATACCCTATAGAAGGCATTCAAATGTTCAAATGCAGATGGTTACAATTCATAAAAACTATTTTTATAAACAATATATGTAAGCTGCTGTATGGGATTTTTTATTTGAATATTGTTTTCTTTTTGTGTATGTTGGCTAATTTATTAAAATAAATAAATAAAAATAATTAATTAATGAAAACAAATCTCATTTAAAATCTAAATGTAAATGCTGGATGTAGATTGGAAGACCTAAAGACTGATGACCTTTTTGATTGACATTTAAGAATTAAATTCAATATTTAGAATTACAAAATTGTTCAAAATTGAAACATGAAACATTGAAATATCCTACTTGAAAATAAAAATTAAAAATTGTAACTCAAAGCTTCATTTGAACAAATAAACAAAAAAAATATTATTATTAACACTAGGATTAAATATTTTATTGCGGGATGGTTTCTGTATTATACATTATATGTCAGGAGAAGATTTTTTGGACAATGTGGACAATGTGAAACATGTATTATTCTCTGATGAGTCCACCATCACTGTCTATCCCATATCCTAGGAGAAGCTTCAAAGAAGCTCACCACCCGGACTGTTTCAGGTGGACCAGTAATGGTTTATAAGTTCATGGCATTCCTGGAGGACCATGTGCAGCCAATGGTTTAATCATTTTACTCTGAAGGTGGTGTTATGTTCAGGATGATAATGTACCTACACAAACATCAGGACTAGACAGCATGGTTTGATGAACATGAGAGTCAAGTTGAACATCTCCTATAGCCTGCACAATCACCAGAACTGAATATTATTGAGCCACTTGGGGTGATTTGGAAGAGCGTGTCAGCAAAGGTTTTCCATCCAACAGCATCACATAGTGACCTGAATCCAGGTCTACTAGAAAAATGGCTCCCTTTGGACACTGTACAGGACTTGTATTTGTCATTACCAAGGCATTATTCTTTCTTTTTTGGCCACAGAAGGAGGCCCTACACCACACTAACAAATAATCGTCGTCTAAAACCAGGTGTTTCATTTCCGTTGTCCAACTAGTCAATCTACTCTTTCTCTCTCTCACTGACTCACTTATACACCACACACATCTTCCTTTCCAGAACTCTAAATCCACCATTCCATTTGAGCATATCACACAGTGTTATGAGATACACAGGACACACCAATGCAACACCTCTGTAAACCTGATTCCCATGTCTCTGAGTTATACCCTGAAGTCTCTCAGTTCTTATAGGTGTAGGATCAGTGACAGCAGACAAACTCAAAGCGAACGGAGATATATTTATTATTGTAGACACTATAGCATTGCTAAAATGTCTTCAACTACCATGTTTTTTTTTTTGTTTTGTTTTGTTTTTTATATATATCGCCCACCCCTATGTGCAATTAATAACAGGTTATGCACTTTTATTAATCAAATCAGCACAATTAACTAAAATGATATGATTGGTACATTACGGTGCCTTGCAAAAGTATTTACTCGACCCTCAACACCCACCAAGGTGCTTTTCTTGTTTTGTTGCATTACAACCTGGAGTTAAAATGGAATTTTATTTACATTTTATGTAATAAACCTAAGATAATTAGTTGTTTAAGATCTACCTGATTGTAATAAAAGTGTTACATGACATGTCACATGATGTCAGCATAAATACACCTGTTCTGAAAGGCTCCTGAGTCTGTTACACCACTAAGCAAGCAATGTCTAGGCTGAAAAACTCTCCAAACAGGTCAGAGATGAAAGTAGTTGAAGATGAAAGAAGAAACATCAATATACATCAATATGATAACATCAGTAGGAATAATGGTCAATAATCCCATTGTCCTGTTTTTGTCCTTATTTTTCTCACCATTATTATTTGTATCACAATAAAATATTTTTCACATTCATTGTGTCATTATGTTGGGTTTAAGTAAATACAAATTCAACACGCCAAATTTATATTCTCAATGTCTAATAGGCCTTTAGTTATCTATGTATTCTAATGAATAACAATAGATAGGCTTTGTTGTATTATAAGTGTGGAATTTTGGGCAGCTTGCGTGACTATTACTAAATTCACTGGAAGAGAAAAAAAAGGAAGAAGTAAACATTGTAGAAGTAAGAAAGAAAACAGAATAATAACTAGTAGGAGGAAACAATCTCAGAGGAACACATTATACAACTAGCCAAACGCCTACAGTGTTGGTAGAGTGTGTTGTACAGAACATAAAGCCTACACATGATCTCTAAACACAACCTACACACAAGAAAACACTTCCAATCTTTAGTCTTTAGTTTTAAATTACAGAGATAATGCCATCTTTTAATTTCCACAATTTCAAATTACTTAGTGTAGCAATTAGCTACAGTACAAACCCCAAATCTGTTCAGGATTTACAAGGCAATCTAATCTTCATCTAATTCACTAGCAAGCACAGACAAACATTCTACTTAATGTAGTTAGAATTGTGTGTGTAAATACACCTGTGGGTTCACACTTAGACCTAAACCTCAGTCAGAAGATTTATATACGGTGCAAGAATTACAAGAATTCATTCTTTCCAATTAATTTTGTTTTGTATATTCTTACATGTGGGTGGTTTGATGGCAAGAACCCACTCACATCGGAAAACAGGGTACAAAACTAGATCTGTACATCTGATTTGTAATAATGTCCAGCGCTCTGAAAATAAATTTGATTTGAAATCAAATTGAATAGAATTTGCTGCCCACAAACATGATGTCACAGACTAGTCCAACTGAAGATTCAACGTGAAGGTTTAGACACTTGTCCTTGTTCTTGTACACAACGAATGAACCATTTGCACATTCTAAATTTGTATTCTTGTGTGTTCTTTGTGTATTGTGTCCTGACTTACCATCATCTTTTATAATGCTCATGTTGCATTCAGATACTCAAGAAAGCAGATGATCTTCATCATGGCCGAATACTGCGGATGCGTTAGTTGGTGACTTGCCAATGAGAATGAACTAAAAGTATTATAATTCATTGTGACATCAAAGTGATGGTGAAGGACACGGCTCATTTTGATAATGCTACTTTTCCAAGTTTTCTTTGCAAAACAAAGAACGTAAAGAAGGTCAGTTTTTGACATGCCATGATAAACAGGCCTTGCATTTGAACAATATTTGGTACAGAGTATGTTAGCATTAGCTTTTCTACCTTCTTCATTACATTATATTTATATTAACCACTCAATCAAACAATATCTTTCAGCGTTAACCTTCATCCAGAAATCAAAAATGAATCTGGCAAAAATATGCTAATAAAACCAGAACTCTTACTGGATGAAGAAGAAGTACAGTATGCGAGTGCCCACACACTTATACAGCATATCATACATAAACCTGACTTTATTATACAAGTTCACTAAAACAACAACCAAGAATTAATATCCCTACACAACAATCTTTCGGCCATGACTCGCAAACGTGGGCTAACCATGGATAATCAATTGACCTTTTCCTTGCATCTGACATAAACATGTCGTTTTTTTCTCTACAACATCAAAAGGATTCGGACCTTTTTATCCACACAGGCTGCTCAGGTACTTGTTCAGTCTGAAGACTGGACTACTGCAGCTTACTGCTCTCAGGTCTACCTCTGAACACAATTCTTATTCTGCAAATGATCCAAAATGCAGCTGCATGACTTATCAATCTGCTCACAAGTTCTCACACACCACCCCACTGGCTTCCTGTAGTTGAATGTATCAGATTCAAAACTCTGATGCTTGCCTACAAAGCCAAAAATGGACCAGCTCCCTCTTACCTCAAAGCTCTTATCACTCGTCCGCTTTACCTCACTCCCTCAGAGCTACAGTACCAGCACTGCTTGACTGATCCCACCATCTCTCAGGGTAAGAGGTAGGTAGACAGCAAGACTCTACAGCAAGGTGTTGGAATGAACTTGCTCTAGATGTCCGAACAAATGACTTGTGAAAACCTGCCTCTTCCTCAAACACTCAATCTATCTCTTATTATCCCTGTTTTAGTTTTAGGTTGATGTTAACCTTGGTCTGTAAGCTAGTGCACCAGCGTTAATGTATTCATGGATAAAGATTTCAAAGCACATTTTGCATGCCTCTGGATAAAGGCGTCCGCCAAATACGGTAAATGTATTAAATTTAATTGATGCAAATATTTGCCTTATTTGCTGTTTTTCAACATTTTATCATCTAAAACAGTGTTTCTGGGGTTTATGTTGGTCTAAAAAAGTTTTGATTTTCAGCAAGTTCCACTGACACATACAGTAAAAATCCTGCTATTAATATTACTGATGTGTCTTTGTTTGTTCTTAAACTGCCATTAAAGTAGAATTTGAGAAACTATTTATCTATTTATTTTACTTACAAATATTTTTCACTATTTATCCGGATAGATTACACTCCATACATCAGTCACAAACAGATACGAGTCCAACACGTCTCAAAATTCTAGCTAACTCTCGACTGACGTGCTATATCAGAACAACTCATTCACTTGATGAAGCTCAGTAATGACTTCATTGAACTGTATATGATTCATGAATCATGATTCATGAATCATAAATACAGAATACAGTGCCATGGAAGCAGATATGCTTGACACTCAATAGCACCAAAAATCCCACAAAAAAGTTTATTTGTCATGTGATACTCCACAGTGGAGTTTAATGACTCAGATAGTAAACACAAAGTGCTTTTTTTAACCTAGGTTTTATTTATTTTTTTTTTTTAATCTCAAAGTAAATATTAATTAATTAATTAATTCATTCATTCATTCATTCATTTTCTACCACTTATCCGAACTTCTCGGGTCACGGGGAGCTTGTCCCTGAGATGGGCATCATTGGGCATCAAGGCAGGATGCACCCTGGATGGAGTGCACCCCATCGCAGGTCACACACTCTCATTCACTCATGCAATCACACACTACGGACAATTTTCCAGAGATGCCAATCAACCTACCATGCATGTCCTTGGACCGAGGGAGGAAACCAGAGGAAACCCCCGAGGCACGGGGAGAACATGCAAACTCCACACACAAAAGGCGGAGGCGGGAATCGAACCCCCAAAGCTGGAGGTGTGAGGCAAACGTGCTAACCACTAAGCCACCATGCCCCCTCACAAAGTAAAGAATGATAGCAAAATTATTTCTACTCACTAAGATGCCTCAAGTGCTTGTTAACAACATAAGCAGCTAAATGTATTATCCTCAACTATTAAAATTCTGTTTAAGGTAAAGGTCAAAATATCTCTTACTGAAAGCCAACAGTGTCCTGACTAATTTTATATCAGATTTGCAGTGATAAAATTGTTCATTTGTTTATAATAATTGAAAATAAGTCGCTAAGTCCCATAAGTCAATTTCAATAGCATGTACTGATACAAAGGGTTAAATAGCTGTAATAATCAAGACAATGAACAGAGCAAGGACATAAATAGATGATCTAATCCAAAGTCATGGCCTTTGACAATTTTACAGCTAGCTACACTTCTGCTAATCAATAAGGAAACAAAGATATTATACTCAACATTCATCATATGCAATTCATGATATGACATGCATGAGCAAGCAAGAGGTTTTTGCATTCAGATACAAACAAACAAAACAAATCAGGTTTGTAATGTGGTTACTGAGAAACAAATGAGTTTATTTAATTAAATGAAGTAATAAGTTGCTGATTGTTCATTGTAGCTTACAAGCAAAGATGAGAAAGTGAAAAAAAAAGCTAGGTTTTTAATTAATCTTTTTGCTCAATTCTTTATTTTATTGTCTGAATCACGTTTCCCTGAAAGAGTCTATAGAGCTGGGCAAAAAAAAGATTTAGTCACCCACCTATAAATAAAGATAATACAATTTGTGAATGTCATGGGCAAAATGAAAGTTATTCAAGACAAGAAACAAATTCTGTCTAAGGATCCAGCAATGCAATTATACCCAGCCTCTGCCACAGGATACAACTGCTACTATCTGCTAGACTAATTTTGACACACCAAGGTCAAAAACAACTATCTCACACTTGAAACAAACACAAGGTGGGCAGCTTTAAATGCTTTTCTGGAGGTTAGTTCCAAAGAAAAAAAAAAGAATTACAATTTCAGCTTTCTCGTCGACAGCTAGTTTACAAAAACTCAAGCAGATTTTTTTTCTCAAGGCAAGAAGACAAGAATTCAATAGTGTACAAAACGCCAATGAAATAAATTAATGTCTCTAAAAATCATAAAGAGGAAATTAGCAAATCCATTGAAAATAGCAGAGACCTTTACAGAGAGGTCCTAAAACATACCAAAGTGAGTTTGTCAGTAGATGCTTGATGAACTGGCATCAAAATTATTGATTTTCATCACTACTGTTTTTGTTGAATGTACTGTTCAGTTTTATGTGCACCTTTGTTTTCATTAGCCGGTCATATTTTGTGATTGATTGATTGATTGATTGATTGATTGATTGATTTTATTTACTTTAATTTTAAACTGAATAACGCAGTCCGGCGCAGTTTATGCACAAACCTACGAAGGTTGAAATCCAGCCTTCTAAAGGCTCTCCGCTGCTTTTCTTTCCAGTGCAGGCTTTACCAAAGAATTATTAAACTGTTTTTAAATAACAGGTTTGAAATAATGCTGCGTGAACATGTAGATATTACACATTATTTATCATTTTCATGACAGGGCCAATAATTCTGGAGGTAAAATGCAGTGTGAACAATAAAGAAGTGAAAGGTGATAGAAAAGAAGAGTACTTACTTCCCTGTTTATCCGAATCTATGAATCCCAAGTTAAAATAGATGGAAAGGAAGAAGAAGGTGGAAGAAGGACACAAAGGGAAAAGTGAGCTAATTAAAGTGAAGACTATAGACAAGAAGATAAGAAGAAGGTAAGGCAGAGAAACTAGAGACAGAACAGACCATCTGCACAAAAGAAAGCAATCACAACGCTTCACAAATTGTTGCACATACTGTACAGTTGTTGTTTTTTTCTACAGTTAGAACAAATATAAGAGTCAAGATTCAAAGAGTCAAGGGTAACATAGCTGCCTAACAAGAAGAAGCTGTTATTCATATCTTTAAAAAAAATTGCATTCAGCTCAACTGTAAAGGCAGAAGAACAAAAACAAGGCTAATCATTATTTCAGTGCAAAATTTATATTGAGCATTATCTATTAAAATGTTTCCCTTTAGACTTTAGTATGGATAGCTTGTAAACATTAGTTCTGTGGGAAAACATGAGAAAATAATTGTACATTTGAACTCCTTCCCAGGCAAGAATGGTCCATTGGAATAGAAAAAATGATAATAGGGCCTATTTCTGTGAACTGGCTCATCAAAGCCAAACAAGAAAATAAATGAAATTGTATCTTTCCTTAAATATGTATGTTAACACAGTTATAGAGAGACAGTGTTTTAGTGGTTCTAAACCAATCTTACTGCTTACCTAAATACACAATGGAATATTATGTATGTGGTTCTACCATAAAGGAAGACTGTTTTCTTCGCAAGGTATCAATAGCAAAACCATCTCCTTGTGCCTGTAACCTGTAGGTAACCTGTAAATGGTCTCTGTTACAGTACATTACGCTCATCCTCTGACCAAATTCATCAACCCATCAACAGTCCTCTACTTTTCTGTAGAACACTTGTTCTATTTCTTCATGTCCTAGAGTACCAGAGCAGTTTCCTTCAGAACTAATAGAGGTCATTAACACTTACTGCCCTCTATTGAGAATGAACCACAACAAACAAAACAAAACAAAACAAAAAAAAAATCAATGTTGAACCTGAAAAACCTGGTGAGGGTGAATGGCAAGCGTAGTGTAACTACTTTGCATATATCTAAATGTACTAATCCTCTAACTGCTAGCCAAGATGTGGCTATTGCAGATAGACCTGTGGTTTAAGAAGCCAGATAGACCTTGAGAACCTTTACTAAACACTGGGCTATGCTGTTACTTTACACTCATCCCCTTAACAATTTCATCAACCCAACTTGCAGTCCTCCACTTAACTGTGGAACACACAGTGACATAACTTTTATAGCTTTCTACTACTTTATGTTCCAGACCACCAGAGCAGGTTCTTACCGAACTAGTTGATGTCACAAAGTGTTACTACTCTCACTTGATGAGCATCACTTAAAACCACAACATACACATGGAATGTGATGAAGCAATATTGAAGGTGTAAAACATGGATAGCATGAATGGGGAGTACCACAAACATGCACTTTTGAGAGCCGTCACTAAATACTGGGGTACCCTGGGCACATTCACCAAGATACTGCTTGGGGACTATTATGATATGAGATGTTGCATTACTGGCATCCTTAAGATGCATTCATCTCTTAAGACAGGAAAAGTGCATCTGCCTACTTAAAATAGCATGACCTGACTTGGCACCTTTAGCCTGAGCTGAGATTTTGTGAACACCATGGTGTTGCCCCAGGTCCAGTATGACTAATTGACCTAAGGGTACTTTAAACTGGTGCCACACACATATCATTCATTTCACAGATGTTTATCTGCAGATATTGTGACAGAAATCGATCCTTGTTATATGGCTAACACTGAAACATTCCCAGTTTTCACTATTGCAGTCACAAATACCAGCATTCCATGAAGAACGTCAATGTTTTGGTGATTTGTGTTCGCTCACGCATATTTCTATAACTGTCATGCAACTTGTGATAATCTTTTGTGAATAGTTTTGTTGCTATATTACCTCCCAGAGTTTTAGACTCATGGCATTCTTAGTCTATGACCTAGTGAACCTGTATCAGGATATATTTCTTGATCGAGACTTCAATGCACTTCTATAAATAAATCGCTCTGGATAAGGCCATCAGCCAAATGCCATAAGCGTTAATGCAAAAAATGTGCCAGTATTTTTTTAAGTATATATTTGGCACCATACTGAACAGGTTTATGTGCATAGCTTCATCATTCTGTGCCACTACTGAGGCAATCGGTGTCTCTAATAAAGGCATTGAGCTCAACCTTAGTGCTTCTGCTACCGGTATGAATGTTCTTATTTTTCATCAGAGCTTCATTGCATCCTTGAATGTGTATAAAACCGATACATTATGGGATACACCAATCACTTGCGTGGGGGACTATATCCCATTGTGCATTTGATCAGCTGAATTGAATAAAAGACTCCTGTTTTATGCTGTGATCATCAGAAGGCTCTAATGGTCGGCTATCAGTATCCTTCACCCAAGCAGGTTCATTACTCATGTTTGGAGAATGAGAAACAGTCAATGGGAGTACATCAGGGTTGGTCTGGATGCAGGCAGCTGTACAAACCTCTTCTGAGTTCAGCCTCTGAGTATTTCCTGTAATGGCTCTCGCATTTGGCTCATACCCTCTACCAACTCTTACTTGTTCCAACACTATAAAATCACTCACTCTTCCTATTTTAGGGAGTGGAGCATCTGGGCCTTCTGCCCATTTCCTCCTAGAGGGCTGCACAACTGTGCCTGCTGTACTGTTGACTCCCTGCTGTGAACACACAGTGTCAGAGGAGGATAATTAATATTCAGCACTGTTCTTAAAGCCTGCAGGCTTCATACATCACACTTGGCCTTATGCTGAATCAAGGACCAGGTTCTGTAAGTGATTAGTGAACATTTTCTGAACATTCCATCCATCAATGTCCATCATTTAACTCCATTAGTGCATCAAGAAGCAACCAGCTCACTGTCATTCTTTGAGTTTCAAGAGTTTGGGAAAATTAAACATATACAGTCCTCATGCCCATATAGGCAGACACAAATATTAGGCCAGATGTTTGTTCTAAGGACATGATTAACTGTAATAACAATAGTAATATGTCAAAGACAATTATAATATATCACCAGTGCTGTATATCATTTCATAGAACAAATTAAACAATGACAAAAAAAAAACAGAAAAAACAAGAATCATAGAACTGAAGCATTATTCTTAGCATCTTTAATACACTTTCTCCTCTCCTTGGCAAAGCAAGAATGGGAAAGAGGAAGAGCGTGATGTAGTGAGACCCAGGTGGGTTCACAGCCACAAGCTGATGACTTCCTTGGCAAGGAAACGAAAACGCAGAACTACTCCACTAGTCCCTAAGGATACCATCCTGGTGGTATGAAAACTAATAGAATAGAACTGTCATATTTTACAGAGCTTAAATAAGTCACCATGTGAGGAATAATGTTGCCATATCCAGCCTTTCTGTGCATCAGAACAGGCAAAGTGAAACATGAAAGCATGAACGTTCTTCAACAGTTATCATCTAGAGGGAAAAAAGACATCACAGGGAAATAGGAGAAGAAAAAAAGAAAAAAGGGACAGTGTAAGATAGAGAATAGAATAAGGGGGAAAAAAGGAACTTACATCAATATAGTTGGCATTGACATAATCAGAGTTGGGGTCAGCCAGGAGAGAGTGCATTTTGACATGATGACGATCGTCTATAGGTCAGAAGAATAAATTGCTTTAGTACAGTATGTAGTTATTATGTTATGCACGTAATAATGCATTACGTATGGGGAAATGTAGGACTCATATCACAACATTTTATGCCTTTTCTTCTGGTCAATGTAATTGTGTGCAAAGGGTAAAACTTACGGGCCAACAGGGTATCGTGTCTGCCTTTGGTTTTCTCTTTTCTTTTGGTGATGTCCCATCCATCAAAAAAGCTCTGAGAGAAAAAATCAGGTAAAGTTAAGTCAAATCACACAACATAGTTTTGTAGGTAGTACTTGGTTTTCAATAAGAGACAGAGCTACTTGAGGAGACGAGCCTGTAGACCATATCAAAAAGTTAACATTAATGAGAGAATCCTGAAAAAAAAAGTCTTTAACCACAGTCTGTGATGTTCCTTATACTGTAGGTACAGATTTAGTTACATTGTGTCCTAACTTGACTTAACGATCATAAATTTAGAAGGGTGGGCGCTTCATGCACATAGGTGGAAATGGGGCATGCTTATTTTTTTTGCCATGAAACTTACCTAATTCACCTTTAAATGTGTTCATTGTTTCATATTTTCTCAATTATATATTGAAAGTATAGAATATCACGTAGCAACCACCACTACAACCATCGCATTTTCCAGATATAGTTCCAGATGTAGTTATTTATCCCCATTGCTGTAAAATCTTTAAAGGAAATCTTTGAAAAGAGATGTTGATAGACATCATTAGTCTATCTCTACTGATTTATATTTAAATGTGTTTGTATTTATCTCTAATGAACAAGCCTGAGGTGACTGAGGTGACTCTGGTGAGGAAAATCTCCCTTAGATGGAAGAGGAAGAAACCTTGAGAGGAACCAGACACAAAAGTGAACCTCATCCTCATTTGGGTGACACTGGGGGTGTGTGTTTATGAACTGTTATAAACACCAGAGAGTGTTATTATGAGTAATGTCCTTTCTACAGTCAGATACAGTCTGATAAGTGAGCATAAAATTAGGAGGTTGTTGTCTTAAAGACCACATGTAGTTGGCGTCTTCTACAGTATTTGTATGCCCGAGTCCTCATTAAGCTGGTACAATCTCTGGATGCCTCAGGATGGGAGAAGCAGATAAGCAAGAGGAGAAGTATAGAATTCAATTTATAATGAAAGGTTTTGTCACTCTTAGTGGTTTAGGAATTCTGAAACACAATGTCAGGATTGTGCAAGATTACTCTGTGATAGTAGACATCCTTCAACAACACTGTCTGAAAAAAAAAAAAACCCTGATGATCATTGCAGAAAATCTGATCAAGATCCGAACGCTCTATTCTGCTGCAGCCAAAACACATTTACTCCTAGCATGATGTATGGAAATTCAAGCGATAAAGGTTTCCACTCTCCCTCAGCCATTCCTCTGTCCTGTTTGTACCTCTGAGCCCTGAGTAATCCAAACAGAAGCAACCTGTCCATTGATTTCAAAGAGGAGTGTTTTCTCATCTTCTTCCCCAGGGCTCGGTTTAATGAATCTTGAACAGTGTATCTCTATCCTATTGGGAAATTCGGATAAAAGAGGGAATTGTAAAAGAAAGCGAGAGAGTGTCATTAAAGTGGTGAATAGCTGAAAGAATTCTGATACAAAAGAAAGCTGATATAAAAGATTGGTATCCGTTTTGTGAACACACACATGACTGAGGAGTGAATTGATGTCTTTCACCTTTCCAAAGAACGCTAATTTAGTTTCTGAACCATGTCATTCAGGAGAGATTGAAATAAAATGAAATATTTTAGACACATTTGAGGAACGCTAATGTGTATTCAAGCGGTTTCTGATATAAAGTGATAAAGGTCAGAATCTGTTTTAACTATGCAGACTGTAACATCGGTCTCTTTGTGTACATTTCTTTTCTTTTTGTGCCTCACCTTATGGCCATAATTCATACATGACTCAACACCTTCGATTGTGTTCACACCAAACAGTTAGTTATTTATTATCTGAGGTATGTGGGTTTGTTTTCCCTTTCCCTTCTGTTTTTCCCATTTTGTCTTTTAATTTTTGTGTTAATATCTTTTAATAAAATGTAAATGTGTTCGAATCAAACTGTGACTTTCTGGCTCCAGGTCATGACATCATTATATCTCAGGTTACATTTGTGGCATAGAGATGCTTCTGACTGGGATGGATGGAAGAATGGATAGACAGACAGACGGACGGACAGACATAGATAGTATGTAAGTGCAAAAACGAATGGGATCACTTATTTATGTAAGATGCGTATCAAAGTCAGCCAACAAAATGCTATTGTAACAAAGTTTTTGTTAAAATAAGTAGGCACAAATACATTGTGGGATTCTCTTTAATCCTTATTCTCTTATGGGCCTTCCACACCTATCTGTCCTGATCAGAGAGAAAATCATAGGCTGCGAGGAGTGTACCTGTGAAATTGCAAATAAGAGGCTCTCTCATTCTCAGGTAAGAAACACAGTAATGGATAAAGGCAAATGAAGCAAAAACAGGAACACACCGAGCTGGGACACAATAACTTAATATACAATTCTACAATAAACTAGTTGTTATAATGAACTTAATTTTTTTGTTGTTGTTGTTGTTGTTGTTTAAAAAAAGGGTTGTGGTTATTGTGGTCGGCTGTGGACGTCGCTCAGCCCTCGCTGGCTGTGCCGCCGTGTGCCTTACTCCCCCCAGCTACCTCGCCGTGTGCCTTGCTCCCCCCATCAGCCTCGCCGTGTGCCTTGCTCCCCCCACCGGCCTCGCCGTGGACCTTGCTCCCCCCATCTGCCTTTGCCGTGTTCCTCGCTCCCCCATCTGCCTTCGCCATGTGGGCCCCCCACCCCCCCCCCCCCCCCCGGACATTGTTGGGGTTTGGCGCTTCGGGACTTTTGGCCACGTGCCTTTTTGTTTATCTTCCTCGTCACGTGTCTGCCCCGCCTTCGTCTGCCCCTCCCTGTCTCCACACCTGATCCTTATTGTGTCATCGTGTCTTTTTATATTTAAGTGAGCCGTGTTGCCGAGTGCAGCGCGGAATCATTAGTTATATTTACCCTTCGTCATGTCTAGTTGTTGTTAAGTGTCGTCATTTGTATTGTTTCAGTTATCGTCTTTTAGGTCTTTGTCTTCATTATTTATTAAACCCCTTTCATTTGAAGCTATCCTGCATACGGGTCTGTCTCCTTCCTCCTCTGGTTGTGACAGATTCACATGGACTTATTACTAAGCAAATGTTCCAGAAATTAGGGCCCTTTTACACCTGGTCACTTCGTGTGTTTTCTCTGATCCGATAGCTATCTAATTTGTTAAAACGGTTCCATTTACATTAGGCCACATAAATGCGTCTTGGTGAATCGGATATCGATCCGATCTTTCTACTCCCGCCCAAAATGCAAATATGCAAATAGTTGAAATGGAACACGCTTTGGTGTATGTGGTTTTCAGAATCCAACCAAAAAGAAGACGAAAAAACTTGTTACGATGGTTATGCCACAAAAAACAGCATTTACTGTTTGCTGCATTCTCGCTGGCAGCAGCAGTGCATTTTAAGACCCAACGAGACACCTTCATGAAAGCTAGATCACTTGCTATTGAAGTACTTCCGTTTGGGAGGAGTATAGCGCTGACGTATGTGGCTTGAAAAACCACATTCATTTAAACCTGTCCAGTTTCATCTGAAATGTGTCCTCCTGAAGTGGTTTGGTAGATCGGATTTATATCCATCTCGAAAACATTTCGGAGGGCATTTACTGAGAGCCCCTGAAATGTCTAATCTTTTAATCGCTGTTATTGGTAGAAAATATGGACTGATATACCTCATATTCTTGCTTGAAGCCATAGCACTCAGAAGTCTTCATCTGATTGATGTGCTGTAGTAGGTCAGCTACACGGACAGCCGGACGCAGCTGGCCTGTGTGGTAGGGGGAGTTCTTCCTGCAGCAGTGGCGTCGTGGAGAGCCTCCCAGCAGGCTGCTCGACTCATTCACTGAGCTGCGCTGGTCAGCTGGTAAAACACACAGAGGACTGAGTTCATCTGAATGCAGGAGGCAGAGATGGGAAACAGTAGTGCTTTTCACATTGAGATTTTAATCCTGGGTAGAGGATTGTTTCACACTTCCTACCTGTTTTTTACCCAGGATTAATGATACCCTGCTCTGTAGCAGCCCATGTTAATACCCATGTACAGTGTGAAATGACAAAGTGTTAAAAAGTTACAGCTAGATGCTTAGCAACAGACACCAATCAGAAATTGAAGAGTGATATGATCTGCTTCATATCACGTGCTTTTTTGCCTTCTTTGCTTAGGAAACTAAGGAGGAATTAGAAGGTATTTTTCTCACTGAGGCAAAAAGCTGTATTTATCCAGTCATGGCTGTTGAAAGGTAAATATATAAATTTAACAAGAACACTAAAGCAGAGTTTAGGAGTGTACAGTGTGAAATCTCAGATTAAAAAGAGACAGAATTAATTATTAAACCAGGGTAAAGGAAGAGTAGTGTGAAATGTGAAAGATAACCCAGGATTGTGTTTAGTTGAAGTTTACAGTGACCCAGGATAAACTATTTCAAATGTTAAAAGCTTAAGTAAAGAGAGGAAAATAGACATATAAGACTGTGTGGACTTATTTCATTTTAAAAGTTACTGAAAGATGGACACTAGCCAAGAAGACACAAGAAGAGCGCTCGGGGTGAAGTAAATAACTCCAAACACAAGGCATAGTTCTTGTTTTTCAAATCTGTTTGCCAAAAGATTCTCGCTGCTTTGGCATTTGAAACATGATTTTTTTCACTATTGAGAATCTTTGAATGTTTCTTTCCTTGTTCCTTTTTCCTGCAAGTAAAATCTGTAAAGAGTATTTTCTTGAAATGACATCAAATAAAAAGTATTCTCTTTCAACCTGCCTGAAATCCTTCATCAGAAAATGACGATAATCAACAGTAACGTCTTTAATCCTTCCCTTCCCTGCTGAAAAATCCAGCATAAACCAGCATGAATTCCATGCTGGTCCAGACTGGTTTTTACTGGTTCGTGCTGGTATAGTGTGGGTATAATGTTGGTCAGTGCTGGTATAGTGCTGGTATTGTGCTGGTATAGATGGGTGGCCAGCATAGTCATGGTGTTATCAAGCAAAACGGGGCTGGTGTAGCTGGTTAACCAGTATGATCTTTCTGGAATGAGCTATATGGGAACAACCTTTATTTTTGCTTGTGTATGTTTCTATGTAACACATTAATATAAGATTAAAACACAATATATTGGAATATATTTAATTAAAAGTGTGTTATTTCTTTTGCTCCCTCTTTTGAATAAAGAACTGAAATAACAAAGCTCAAAAAGCTTTGAATAACAAAAAATAAAAACATTTAAAAATCAAAATCAATTAAAGTGTCTCCACAAATTAAATATAGTAATACCAATGTTGACTTCCCGAGCTCCATGAGGGAAGCAGCATAGAAATCATACAGAATGATGGTTTTTGAAGATAAAATATATAATATATAATATATTATATATTATATATTATATAATATATAAAATAATATATATATATAAAATCCACTTGTCTCAATTAAGAAGTTAAGTTGTTTGTTTGTTTTTTTAGTAAAGCAGTAATGTGAAGAGATATTACCCAGCATCAGCAGCAGCAACCTTTAAAGCAACTATGTTCACGAAGGTAAATGTAGTCCGCACGCTCTACGGAGAAGCACAGACAAGCGCAGCGAGCACGCGCAGTCAGAGCTGGAGGCATTTATCTATAACGGCGGCAACCAAAAGCAACCAAAAGCAGTGAAATGTCACTATTCTTATTACCAGTGTTGATAGCACAAACAAAATATTAATGCAATATCAATACTAAATATAAATAACATTTATTGATTTGGTCTTTGTCTTGTGAATATTTGTTTATTAATGACTGCATTCATTAGACACACTGTTTGTAGAGAATGCACACATACATGAACTGATTTGATTCAAGACTGGCATCATTACATCATGCATAAAATGTTGGGTCCACTTTTGCCATTTAATAATAAAATAACTTTTGGCTTACTATGTAGTCATATAATATATAATAAAACACTTCTTGTTTTAAGTTCTCACTGAGGGTTAAAACCGAAATCCTAGAACCGCCCCTGCTCTTATGCCTACCGAAAATCACTGAAATTACTTAAGTACATTAAATATCAGAAAATTACTTTTGATACTTAAGTACAGTAAATATCAGATACTTTAAGACTTTTACTTGAGTAATATTCTAAAAGTTGACTTTCACTTCTACCAAAGTCTTTTTCTAGTACGATACCTGTACTTTTACTTAAGTATTGCTTTCTACTACTTTATACAACACTGTCTGTTTGACCAAATTAAGGTTTATGGGGTATGATGGAAGCAAGACTTCTTCAGGGAACAAATACTAATGCTTAAAGTTATTTAACTTAAGCAGTAGCTGTTTTATCGTAACTAGTTCACTGCACAATATAAACAAATGAGTGATATATAGTTTTGTTTCTTATTTTGTTTCTATAATTTTTCAGAGAATAAAGAAAACATAGAGCAGGAGTTGTCTAAAGGCAAACGACTCCGGGTAGAACCTCTTAAAAAAAAACATGGTCATCGGCACCACATACTACTTGTTACTCTCTAAAAGAGAGAGCGGAAGCTAAGACCAAAAATAATTGTTGTAGTGTTGTAAAGGTTATATTGTGTAACGTTATTTGTGCATGTGTGTACAGTAAATTACAGTGTGATAGCAAATGTCATTGTCCAATAAATATTTTAAACAAACTTTATATACAGTATATATAAATATAGTTTTATATTAATAAATATAAGTTTTTCTTTATTAAAAAGTGAATTGCAATTCTCTAGAAAATTGTCTTGGTCTTTATTTAACTATGAATATGCACTAAGAAATGTGATATGTAACAAATGGGTTTTGTTGTGAACTTCCTGGGATTATACTAGCATCCAAAAGACAACATATGTTGACCAGCACACCAGCATCCCAGGCTGGTTGGCCAGCACACCAGCAACCAGCACCTAATGCTGGACCAGCATACCGCCATCCCAAGCTGTTCCCAGCACATAACCTCAGAACATAACCAACTAGTTAAGTAAACAATCTCAAAACATAACATGCTAGTTATGTAAACAAACATAAATCATAACTAACTAGTTCAGTAAACAATCTCAGAACATAATCAACTAGTTAAGTAAACAATCTCAGAACATAACCAACTAGTTAAGTAAACAAACTTAAATCACAACCAGCTAATTAAAGACACAATCTCAGAACAAAAATTAAGTAAAAAAAGGAAAGCTCACAAAACCAGGCTGTAAAAAAAATATGGATTCAAAATCTACGCCACCAAATCAACATTGTAGATGTTTGGAAAATAGAGCAAAATGTGATCTGTCTGTATGACTAGCTAGTGATGGTGAAGTTAGAGACTCGCTTTGGAAAGAAATGTTCAGGCATTTTTTATTGATTTATTTAAGTATATTTAATGAGCTGGGACATAGTGAGGTGGAGAAGTGGAGACACTTTTACACTGTGATTTGATGTGCACACTGTTTTAAACTAGTTTTGTGGAACTTGTTGAGTTGTGTTTATCTACAGGGATTTCATTAAAGGTGCATGTGCATACTCACTCCTCGCACTGCAGCTATGCACATCCATAAAGGTGTGTGTCGTACGCTCGTCCTGCTGCAGAGTGCCCTGGTCAGCCGTGCTGCAGTCCAGTGAGCCTAGCCTTTGTTTCTTCTCTTGTCGATATGGCATGGCCGCTTTGTTCATGTTTACTTTCATCCTTCTGCAAAAAAAAAAAAACCCACACAACCTGACACTGAATGTAATGTTATAAAATTCTGTAGGAGAGTTAGCAAAAAGTAATGTGATGATAGACAGAGAGGATCGATAAATATATACGGAGGAAAGTGGGGGAGGAAGCGATTATTAGAGCGAAGTTATATAAAGGAGCACAAATGAAGTATAATGCTAAAACAATAGAAGAAGAAGAAGAAGAAGAAGAAGAAGAAGAAGAAGAAGAAGAAGAAGAAGAAGAAGAAGAAGATGATGATGATGATGATGAAGGAAAAGAAGAAAAAAAGACGATGATAAAGAAAAAGATGATGATGATGATGATGATGATGATGATGATGATGATGATGATGATGATGATGATAAACAAAAAAGCAGAAGAAGATAAAAAGGTAGATGATGATAAAGGAAAAATGAAGAAGATGATGATGATGATGATGATGTTGATGATGATGATGTTGATGATGATGATGGAAAAAGATGAAGAAGAGGAAAAAGATGATGATGATGATGATAAAGAAGAAGAAGAAGAAGAAGAAGAAGAAGAAGAAGAAGAAGAAGAAGAAGAAGAAGAAGAAGAAGAAGAAAAAGGGGGATGCACTTACGGGTTGTAAGGATAAAAATAGATGTCCCTTCTGTGTAGCATGAAGAGAAGTAAAAGGCAGATAATGAAAGAGAAAGGGGAGAAATTCCGAGCAAGAGTCTAAGGATTGAGATATTTGAGATATAAAGGATTGAGACATATTGAAATATATTGAGATATAAAGGCTTGAGATATATTGAGATATACTGAGATATAAAAGATTGAGATATATTGAGATATTTTAAGATATAAAGACTGATGTTGAAATAGTTGTATTTTTCCCTGTAATGCAGCTGAGACACATGATCACACACTGTACACTGCATTAAATATTTTTAAAAAATGACAGTAATTAGCAGATTTGCACATGTTGCACATCGCGTCACTTTTACTTCACTCATTAGATCTGCGTAATATCTTCAACCTTATTATTCGATCACTTCTAATCTTTATCATTCAGGCAAATCTCTCAGTGATTACTGATTATTCAGTTAAGCCAACAGGAAAAGTATAGAGTTAGATGGCGTTATTAAGAAGCTTGAAGTGGATTAATGTTAAAAATTCATATTAATTAGAAGTTATTTGCATGGATCCCATACAAATGAAGCAATGCAAGAATTTAAACCCTGGCCTCAACCTGAACCACAAGCTGACGTGTAGTTTACATGTTAAAAAAAAAGTGATGATTTGTAATGAATGCGATCTCATTTCTTACACTAAACTTCGTTTACAGTTACATTGTGAAACCTACCAAGGATATTGGTGCTGGTGGGAATTTCACTATAACTGTAGGATTACATTTAGGTGTTTAAATAAAATCTGCATTGTAGAACAGTGGTAAAGTGACTCATCTCAGGTGTCAGCTCAGTGTTAGGGATTTAAACAAATGCTCAAATCATGTTGGAGCTACAAAAATGTTTTGTGTTGATGTCACACAATTTAGTAACGTGGACAGTGTACGGATTTGAATGCAAATTGTTGTGTATATAGCAACAGCATAACCTAATAACGCAAATAAACAACCATTTGTTTAAGAATGATGGTTTATAGGATGAATATTTGTTCAGTGTTCAGAGGAGAACAGGTTTACATTGTGTAGCAGGAAGAGAAAATGTCCTCTTGATAGATTAGTGGACATTCATTTAAAGAGAGTGGCTGTCTGGAATCCTTGTTGTGAGTAGACTCTGGACGTTGACATCTTTTGGCCCCTTTAGGGCCAAAATGCCACAGAGTCACATGATGTCAACAGCATTTTATGTTTCTCTGAGCTCTGGGACAGTTATATTACTGTCTTACGATAAGTGCAGAGACAAGCTTCAGTTCGACTAAAATGACCCAAATAAAGATGGCACGCTGGGGCGCACACACACACACACACACACACACACACACACACACACACACACACACACACACACACACACACACACACACACACACACACACACACACACACTTTTACTTACCCTTTCCTGACAAAGATTACAATGAGTCCCAGAAAAAAGACAAAGAGCACTAGTCCTCCAGTAGAAGCTGCAATTATCAACCCCATGTCATCAGAATTCTGGGAAATCTCCAGCGCATGCTTATGATCCTTACATGCAGCTGAAAGAGAGTAGACAGATACTGACATTACTGGAGAGATAGTGTTTGAGAAAAAAAGATTGTCTTTAAAACAACAACAACAACAATAATAATAAAAATAATAATAATAACTTGAAATCTTATTGATATTATTAGTAGTGTTATAATTGTATTGTCATTGTTAGTTGCTAATATTGTAAAACATTTAGAGTTCACAGTAATAAAGTACTAAATTAATAATAGTAATAAAACATTTATTTACATTTAAAACAGTATTTTGAATTCTAATTAAAAAATACGCTTTTGTTATTCATCGAATTGTAAAACTATACATCAATCTGAAAGCTGTGTATTTCTACATTCCAGCTCCTGCAGGAACCATCATGCTTCCACATCAGTAGAAACAATTAGGAGATTTCAGGTCACCAGTATGTCTAGCTGGGATGTTAGTTGTAGTGAAAGTGGGACTGTTTAAGGCATTGCCTGATTGCTCTTCACCTGTCAGCTGTATCACAAAGACATGTGTCAGGAGTGATGACAAGTGCATGTGCACTCATGCTGTCGGTGCTGTGCATGGTCAGGGAAGGTGTATGTGGGAAAATATATTATGCTTGATGTTCAAATGGTAGATAGTCTAGAGTAGAATTCATTTAACAGAGATAAAATAAACAGCAGAAAGTTAATACAGTAGAAGTTAATATTAATAGAAGGGTCTGAGCTCTAAAGGTGCATAGAAAACCCTTTGTACAGTACGTAGTAAGTGTAGTAGTAGCAGTAGCACTATCAGTAACGGTATAAGGAGATATAGTAGTAGTGTATAGTATAGTGAATAACTATAGCACACAATTCATTCTAGTTACTCTTCTATCTGTAAAACTAAAGCTCAAAATACAAGAGAATTCTTCTCTATTTTTCCTTTGAGCTAGAAATTTCAGAGAAAGATGAAGAAGAATGAGGGGTTAATAAACGAAAGTGAGACAGCAAGAAAAATGAAAGATTTGGCTTGGAAGGAGAATTAGGTGGGCACTTCATCTTCATCTACAAGGTTTCAGCTTGTAATTAATCTGATGTGTGAGTAGTGGAGAGGAGCAACTGAGGAACACAGATACAGGGCAAAAAAGTAGACAATGAGAAAAAGAGAAAAATAAGGGGAGCGAGAAACATCTTTAAGAGAGCAGAAGAATGTGTGTGTGTGAGAGAGAGAGAGAGAGAGAGAGAGAGAGAGAGAGAGAGAGAGAGAGAGAGAGAGAGAGAGAGAGAGAGAGAGAGAGAGAGATAGAGCAGACGAAAGAGACACTTTACACACCATCTTGTCACCATGGTGAGATGGTCATTACATACAGCCTCGATTTCCTGTGGACAGGCACTTTACTAGACCGACTATACATATCTTCTTTTTTTTTTACTTTCAGATTTACTGTATAAACACATACAATTTGCAGCTACATTTCAAAAGCCATTTCATTCCTCAGATCTTGAAGCTTTTAAAGCACTTCGCTACCACTACAGACTGTGAAATACATGTAATTTTATAGACTTTTTTTTTTCTTTCAGAATCACATGTATGTAGAAATGTATACAAACATGTACATATGTATACATATTAAAAACTCAGCAGCTGTGTTCACATAAGCTGTATGAATCAAGTTTTGGGTATAATGTTACAGTTTCCTTAGATTCTGGTCATTTGGGCAGTTGAGATCACTTGGGTACGGAATAAAACAAGCTATTCGAGACATCTGATTGAAGTGGTCTTGGGTTCCAAGCTGCTAAACTCACCCTCAAGGTCCAAAAACAGAGCTGCAGCACTGTGCTCAATATATTTGGACCTATGAACAAACTATCCTTTAAAAAAAGTTTTACAAAATGATCTTGTTTTTTTCTGATCATCTTTACACAAACACCAAACTGACCAAACTGAAATGGATTAATATATAAACTTGGCAAAAAGACCCTTTTAAAAAACATTCATCCTTGGTGTGTAAATCCATCCATCCAATTTCTATCACACTTATCCTTCACAGTGTCTCAAAAGGCCTGGAGTCTATCCCAGGGCACATGGGGTACAAGGCAATGGGCAGCCTTAACAGACAGACCCTGTCACACACACACACACACACACACACACACACACACACACACACACACACACACACACACACACACACACACACACACACACACACACACACACACAAATGCTCACACACTACAGACCATTTAGACATACCAATCAATCTACAACACATGTATTTAGACTGGGGCAGGTAACCAGAAGAAACCCTAAAGCATGGAGAGAGCATGCAAACACCACACACAGGGTAGAAGTGGGTGGTTTGTTAGTGATCAATATCAAAACAAGGGCATATTAGTAATAAATACATGCAATTTATTCATTTTCTGAACCGCTTATCACACACAGGGTCACAGGGACCTTGGAGTCTGTCCCAGGGGACTTAGGAACACCCTGGACAGGGTGCCAACTATTTTGCTGTTAACTAACATACTGCTAGATTGCCCTCATTTCAGTTGCAGCAGTCGCCACTGATGGGGCAGTGGTAGCTCACACGGCTGAGGCCCTGGGTTACTGATCAGAAGGTTAGGGGCTCAAGCCTCAGCCACCACCAACCCACAACAGTTCGGCACATGTTCAAGGCCCAAAAAAAATAATTTCACTATGCTGTTTTTTGAAAATAATGCTGTGTTCTGATGTAATAATGAGTGAAAATGGCGGCAAATGGATGCAAGCTTGTCTCAGAAGAAAAAAAAAATTACCTTTCCGTGCTATCCGAACACAGTTGATCCGGGTCTCCTGCACACAAATACAGAGGAAACAAAAGGTTATTAGGGCTACCTCTGAGTAATTTGTCTATAATGATGGTGTAAATTTGGTGCGATACAGGAAAAAGAAAGGCTTCTACCTAGAACAAATGTGCTATTCAAGATTCTTTAGAAAAAAGCCCAAATACCTAAAGTGATTAATAGTGCTTAAGGTACAGTGAGCAATCGCCTTTGAGTAACCTTGCCATTTACTAATTCAAACACAGTCGGTGGCTTAATTTTAATGGTTTGAAACATAAAAAGAATCTTAGAAATGCCATTAACCTCAATTCCATTTAAATACACCTCTATTCTCTGATAACTGCAGAGTCCTCAGTAACTTCAGCTGAATATGTAATGAAGCATGGGAAATTATACACGTGCCATAATGATGCGAGAATCAGCTGGAGTGGCAAAAAAGGAGGGATAGACTGATCAGGAGATACAGTAAGCTAAACTTAAATGAGTTTTTAGCATTGTGTAACACTCCTATTGTAGCAGCTAAATGTTTGTTTAAACAAAAGTAAACAGTTATTTAAAAAAAGGATCAAGAAAAGATGCAGTATATGAATTGTGTCTTCAGGAATTAGTTACCTTAAGAAGTTAACAGTAATTAATAAAGTGTGTGCATCATTGCCATTTTTGTGGTTCGTGTCTTTAGTCAAAAATGAATGCCAGTATTTATGTGGGGAAAAGATCAGAGCCTATTTAGGCACAAGTCCGTTTTCTGAGAGCTCCATTCAAATCATGCAGTCAGCATTAATAAGTATTTAACAATACTCTGAATACGTGCAACATTCCCCACACCGTTGTTTAGTTTTATGCTTTTATTTATCAGAGCCTAAATAACAATGCTGTGGTCCTCGTCAACTGTTGTAGACACACTGCTGGAGGTTTTGTGCTCCACAACAACAAACTGACACAAGTTCTGAATTTTTAGAGGTAAGCACACTTGTTGATAATTACATTCAAATCAAAATTGTGTCGGTTGTGTACACAACCATAAAAAGTATAATATGCAGCGAAACGGTTCTGACTGTGCTATAAAAAATAGGATAAAAACAGTCAGAATAAAAGGTGTACTTATTTTTTCCCCTTGTTTTTGAATGTTGCTTCATATAGAATTCTTGTTGCCTGGTCATTTGATTGAAGTGTATTTTCTTCACAGACTGAAGTGCAGCTTAAGCTGTCACGAGCCCCAAGTAATTTCCTAGAACTGTACAGCTGTTAATGACTAAGGACTACTTTAAGCTAATCCTAGCCTTTAATGCTACAGTATATGCACTACAGTACATATTGTATACACTACACTACTCTTTGTATACAATACACTACACTGTGTATACATTACACTACACTTTGTATACACTACACTACACTTTGTATACACTATAGTACAAATTGTATACTGTACACTACACTACACTTTGTATATATTACAGTACACATTGTATACACTACACTACTCTTTGTATAAACTACACTACACTTTGTATACACTACACTAAATTAGTGTCAATTATACAATGTGTACTGTAATGTATATGATTATATGATTGTTGCCTGGCATAAGGCCTCTAATCATTTCATCCACAGAAGAAAAAAAAACAGTAAGACATTCATCACACCCAATCCAAACAAATAGATTAAAATAAATCAAATAAAATAAAGGAACTATTTAAAACTATATATCAGGTGCATCACTAACTCCTGCTAATGATTTACAGAGGCAGGGTGTGAGTGCTTCCTTCACACACCTTTTCTTTATTTAGGAGCTAATTAGAATGAGTGGAACCACTTTATTTATATTAGAACAATTGATCACAATCCTTTGGCAGTTATACAACATATTTATATATTAAATCAGTGAAAACATTTTTCCAGTATGGAAAAGTGCTTCACAGCAGAATTAGACAACAACAACAAAAGAAAAACAGATCATGGCATAATGGAGATATAAAGAATCTAGGGTTATGCAAACTGGGGGTGCGTCTCAATCAGATCCCTAGTTCCCTGGCTTGTGATTCAGTATATTGTGTACACTGGCTCAGTACACATTGGGACACTGATGACTCAGTTTCCAATGACAAGATTAAGTACTCTTTGTGCACATCGTGCTTGAAGGCAATCCCTTGGGGCATCTCAAAAAAGCTGAAATGGGTTTGATATCACTAGTTACTTTGAAACATTTAAAATGTTCCAAAAAAAACACCAAATACTTATGAAACACTACAAATTCTTAAAGCCCTGAGTGTCATTGTGACCACTGTGACATGACAAAGACATTCAAAGCTGAAAACAGACTTTTCCAAAATCTGGCACAAATTCCATTTTGGCCTCTAATAAATAGAGTTAAAGGACATTATGGGAAAACACTTCGATTGTTCTGTTACATATGATTGCAACATTTCTACATAAGGTAAGTAATCATTTGAGATATACAACAATAACAGTGCACTGGGAAAAATTTTGTTATTGAGAGATAGATAGAAAGAGAGAGAGAGAGAGAGAGAGAGAGAGAGAGAGAGAGAGAGAGAGGGAGAGAGGGAGAGAGGGAGAGAGAGAGCGAGATCATAGAGATCTTAAAAGATTAAAATGGCCAACTACAGAACATTAAAAAGTTCCGCCTCATTTTCTGTCTCACTAGACATTTACGTCTCTTCACAACCAGTTTCGGACATTTGTAAGACTGAAGATGCAAATGGTGCAAAGAAAAATGAATGTTTCTTTTTATATTTCCCTTCTCGAGTGGATTGACGAAGCAAATTAAATTCATGCTCGGTCTGAGTGCACACTAATAACAGAAGACACACTCAGAATTAAAGACATTTGGAAGATAAGATCATATTTTTTTTATTACAAAATTCTAGCCGATTTTACTGAGATTCTCAGCATCCAAAAAAAAAAGGGACGGGTTAAACAGCTACACTGGCAGCTATTAAACAGTGCACAGTATGGGTAGTCAAACTAATCCCTATGTGATTATATACTCAGAAAACAGAAAACATGTAGCTCTTATTTGTCACTCTCATGTGTCATTTTCTTTACTGTTGACACACAATTAATTTCAAAAAATTTTCATATTTATTAATCTCCAAAATATCTATTTAACTTTAATTAAATACAAAATCTGGATAAGAAATAACTTATAACATGTGAAACAATGTTGTTATTTAACACTTTCATCTTGACCCAAACTTCCACAAAAGTGAAGTTCATTAGCATGATTTACAGTTACATCTTTAATAGCATCCATGTCAGGAATAAACGCTGTGTACACTCACCCCTCTGAAATTGCTTGCTGCCTGTAAATAGATGAGATAACTTCTGCTTGGGTCCAGAGGAGTGTTCCAGTACCCATTGTAGGTGTGGTTGTCCCCTACTGTGAATGGTGTGGCTGCAAGAAGACTGCTGGGAGGAAGCTCAGCCGTGTAGTAGTGTGGAGGAACACCTCCTGCTCTGCCCTGAGAGTCTCCCTGAGACGAGGGAGAAGGAAAGCAGTCGTGATGGCCGAGCTCTCTCCTCTTCACCTGCCGTGAGCCGTCCTCCTCCACCACCACTATGTGGTAAGCACTGTAGATGATACAAGATATGATGAGTGTTTTCATCCATGGGAGTAAAAGTAAAAGGTGCAAAATTAGACACTAAATAATTAGACACGTCTTAGTTGATTGCATGCATTTGCTAAAAGTGGAAAACTGTAGAAACAGCAGGATGCCAAACCCAGATGGATGGAGTCACATGTTCACGATCCCCTTTCGTAATCTGTAACTTCAACTGTATGCTATAGAACTTGTACATTTTATCACTCTGTCATCTCATGTAATTATTTGCAGCAGTTTTTAATCCAAGACATTGATAAGACTGAACTCTTTTTATGCCAAATGCCAAGATGTGGCTTTTGTAATAGATAGAAAGCCATTATGCTTTAATGTTTAATGTTTAACCAAAAAGATTTTGTAATAGCATCCCTATATTAAAAATGCAGCACAGTACACTAAGAAAAGTCCAAAGCAGTCTATACTTTGTGAATGCATGCAGTTCACTCGTCCACCAGAATGCAGGCTTCAAAGTAAACAACCCCAATTTACATTTTAGTGACTAGTGAGCAGATTAGAAAAGCTGCGGAGTAAACATTGTGTTATTTGTTGTCATTTGTTTTTTAGGCACCTGACAGGAGCTCCACGGGCCAGAGCAGGACGCAGCAGCACAGTGATGGTGCTCTCAGTCTCACTTAAAGGAGAAGGGATGTCTTCATAATCAAATGCAGGAGCTGCAGGTAGAGAGAAAGAGACAGAGACAGAGTGAGGGGGGAAGACAGAGAGAGAGAGAGAGAGAGAGAGAGAAATAAAGAGAAATAGAGGGAAAGACAGAGAGAGAGAGAGAGAGAGAGAGAGAGAGAGAGAGAGAGAGAGAGAGAGAGAGAGAGAGGGAGAGAGGCTACCGTATTTAGTCTGCATCAGTCGTTCAGTAGGTACAGTATGTTAAAATCAATCACAGCTGCAATAAGAGAAAGCACACCAACATGCTCTAAAAGTAAGTTCAACGAAGATGAACAATATTATTTTGTTATGGTGATTTTCAAGTTTTCTTTTGGATTTGTTCTTATTCGCTAAAAGCAATGGCTGGGTATAAACACTTTGGGTCATGTTGTTAAAGGAAAATGATAGGTTGCAATACAGTACCTTCATGCTATATCACACACACACACACACACACACACACACACACACACACACACACACACACACACACACACACACACACACACACACTTCAATGACTGAACTACTAAGTAGCTTTCCTCCTCATATCACCGCAGGGAGTTTTTCCTCGCCACCATTGCCTTAGACTCACTCATTACAGATAGAAGTTATAGATAAATAGTAACTGAATGTTATAATTTAATTATTAATTCTGTGAATCTATATGTCTGTAAAGCTGTAAGACTTATTGTTAAAAGCGCTAGACAAATAAATTGAAATGTAAACTCCTGATACACCGAGAAAACAAATCAAACCCTTCTCTTTTACACTTTTACATTAAAGTGTTAGTAAATATTTTCAACACCTACCTGAAATGTTTGTGGTGATCTCGGTTAAGGTGGTCTGACCAAAGCCCTTGGCAGTTCGAGCACGCACAGATACCAGGTATGTGGTTCCAGGTTGAAGGCCTGAGAACATGTGGTACGTCTCGTTCTTAAGTTTAGCAATAGTGCGGCGTGGGCCTGGCACATTCACGCTGGGATCGAAGGACTCGATACTCTGGTAGCTGATCTAGAGTGCAAAAAGAAAACAAAGAGAAGTCTGTGATTATTCAGATATAAACTAATTACTAAATACAAGTACAGTATAGGACCTAAACATTGGGAAAATTAGACAAAAAAGGTTATGGATTCTAAAGGTTTTAGGAAACATTGTTACAAGTAGTCTAGATTTTTTCTTTTAAGAGAAAAAATGGTTTAAAATAAACCAGGGCTCTAAGAGTTAGTAATAAGTGTTCTGTATTGGTGAAAGTAAAACTAAAAATAGGGTTTGGTGTGTACATGCTCCACAGAATAGTTCAGGGTTCTAAGGATAAATGGTAAATTGACAAAAACTTGGATAAGGTTGAAATAGTTTGTGGAAATTTGTCCAAAAAGAGCTAGAATTCTAAGGGTTAATTGTGAACACTGTGGACACTTTTAAACCAACTTTCCTTTCCTTGCCTTTCCTTTCCTTTCCTTTCCTTTCTGTTTCCCTTCCTTTTTTTTTTGTTTGTTTTAGAGCTGTATACTAAAACTAAAAACTCAGATCTCATGTTTGTGAGCTGTCCCATAATTAGTTCAGTGGTTAAAACAACTTCTTCACATGCTAAATCACTTCTTTTAACCCCTTGCACTGGATAGTCCAGGACTGAAAGTGCAGGTGATCCAAAACAAATTGAAAACACACAGCAAGGACGGACACAACTGGAGCGTGGCAAGTTGATGAAATACTAATATTATAAACACTTACGCTTGCCCCGCATGAGAGCATCTAATAAATGCAAATAAATGATTGTGTTTGTGCCCTGCACTAATTACAGCTCTGAGAAACAGCTTCTCTCTGGAACAGAAAAGAAAGCTATCCATTTTTTTTTTAATTAGTTCCGACACTTGGAGGGTCATGACAGAAATGCAGCCAGAGAAGCTTTAAAATAAATAAAGATAAAGATCTAATAATGGGAAATCAATTATTTAAATTTCTTTCTTTCTGTGTATGGTTTCTTTGGGGTTCGCTTGTCTCCAAAGAGACAACAAGTTCAAGTCAAGTCAAATTTATTTTATTTGTATACCGCTATTAACAATCGACATTGTCACAAATTTGATTTTATAGAAATGTATAAATTCAGGAAATAGATTCTATATCTTAAATTTGTTTTTAATGGTCAGTCAAGAGGCAATGGTGTTGAGGAACGATATTAAAAGAAACCTTCAGAGGAACCAGACCCATAAGTAAACCCATCCTCATCTGGGTGACACCAGATATTGTGATAATAAATCATTTCCCTTCTATAACTGTAATGAGTCTGTCTGTGTTTTGCTTTGTTTCTGTCTGCGGTCATTCCCTGCTGTTAATTGTTGGCCCCGCCCACTCATTTGTTAGAATGGACATTAATTGCACTCAATCTCTTCCCCAGGTGTTTTGTCTTAGTCTTTGATTGTCTCCGCCTTGTGATTGGTTCTTGTTCACTATATCTACTCTGTTTGTTCACTTCCCTGGTGTTAGTCGTTGTTGGTGTAGTATGTTGTCTGTTTATGTCTCTGTTCCTGTTCTGCCATGTTTTTGCCTGCTTATCTGTTGCTTGTTTTGGTTTATTAAAAGTTCAAACTGCATTTGGATCCTCACTCGCCTTTGTCTCATCATGACAATAACTATGAGCTACATTGTCGAACGGCAAATACGTAAACAGTAAAATTCTTGACCACCTATGATGAATCAAAACCTTTATCACCTTTATCCTATGATGAATCCACAGGGTACGAGAGCTCACCGAATAGAAAATGATTTAAATCAAGTCACCAAATCTTAAAATCAAAATCTTTACTAAAAATCTGTGAGATTTCTTAGTGCCTCATTAAAACCGTGCTTCCCCCACTATTAACAAAACAAGAGCTTATTTTTATATTTAAAAACAAAAAAGGTCCTCCCAACAGTTTTAGACTGCTGCTATCCTTAGTCTGTGACCTTGTGAACCAGTGTTAATGTATTCACTGATAAAGACTTCAAAAGCACATTCGTACGTCGTTCTGGATAAGAGCGTCTGACAAATGCGTGAAATAAGGGAATGGTGTTCATGGATCCAGTACACATCTAGATGCTATTTTTTTGGAAGATTTTTATTTACAATTTTTTTGTTTTTCATTTAAATTCTCACATTGTTATTAAGTTTATATTGATTTATATATTTATTTGTTTGTTTGTTTATTTATTTATTTTTACCTTTTTTCTTTTTTTTACACAATGCGCAAATCACATAAAAATTGTTAGGACTCAGCCAGGACTTTGGCCATGTTCGTTTTGTTTATGTTCCTCGTCACATGTCTGCCCCGCCTTTGTCTGCTCCTCCCGTCTCCACACACCTGTTTCCCATTGTCATTACCTTTGTTTATTTAACTGTGCCACGTTGCCTTGTGCAGTGCAGAATCTACAGTACTGTTGTTTTGTCCTGTTGTCCTGTCTTTAGTCCGTGTCATGTTTCGTGTCTTTTTGTTATTAAACCCCCTTTATTTGGCTATCCTGCATTTGGGTTCGTTTTAATGAAGCTGTTGGATGAGCAGATAAGTGATGGAATATTTTTATATACTGTATATAAATGAGAGAAATGCTGATAAAAAACTTAAACATAATGACAGAAGCATTTACATTAACATGTGCCCGTGTTATCGTCTATGGCACATCATCTGAGTAATCCACTGTACGCGAAGGCTTAGAGAAAAATTTGTTTGTTTTTTACCTCATACTGTGTGATCAGACCATTAGGTTCCACAGGCTCCTCCCACTTCAGAAAGATCATATCGTCTAGTGGAGTTAAGGTCAGAGACTCTGGTGCAATACCTCCGGGGACTGTAAAAAGTCAGAAAAAGAAGAAAGAGTCCATAGAGATACAAAACTAAGAGGGAAATGTATGTCTCGAACCAGCAAAGTTCAGCAAAAATAAACAATTTGAAAGGGAGAGCAAAAGAGGAATCAGGATAGACAGACCATAAAAAATGTAATAATTAAACAAACAAACAAAACTTCATGAATATTTTGCCTTTAGCAGCAATAGAGAGAAAATCAGATGAAAGCACTGAGAGAGCTGAAGAGAAAATGAACCATGCTGTGTAATTAAAATGACAAACAGACAGGAAATCCTCCAGACCCGAATGAAGTCGCCAGAGGATGCGATACTGTAAAAAACTAACTGTCACACACATCCACACTATAGCACTATAAAACCTCTATAGACTTCAACATGGGGAAAAAAGCACCAGCAGGAGGTCGGTATGACCAAAAATAAGTAAAAAGTCAAAGAATAAGAAAGACAAAATATACACATAAACCATCAGATATGCTGCTGTCAGACCTTCTGTCTCTGTGTGTTTATTCTTGTACTGATGTGTACAAGCGTCTAACTACAATTTTGCTTAAGGCAGGCTCAAGGCTCCTGGCAAATTCAAACTGTGAGTAAGCAGCATAGTAAGCATGATTAGGGCTCGGCACAAGCAGAGCCAACAGATGGGATAGATTACTGGCTTTCTGTAATGTGTAAAAACAAACAAACAAAAACATCAACAATATATTTCTAGATGTAGGTTATAATATTACTAGCAAAGCCTAATCTGATATTTTGGTTTTTGATTGTCTTTTATACTGGCCAAAAGACCAGGATCGAATAAAAATGAAACAGTAAATTCCACTGAAAATTAGGCTAATGAACCAGGCAGGTTCCTGCTTCCTCTGAAACCAACAGCATCTGCTTCGCCTTCTACGTCACAAGGCAGTATAACACACTCGGAGGGACACAGTCGCCAATCTTGCATGCATACATGAGCTCAGAAATGCTCATGGCTTGGCTGGATTTTCCTGCTTTGCTCCTGGCACCAACCACACATGAGCATTTAACTAGGCGCAAATTAAAATCAACAATCCAGTGTACCCAAAAGCATGCTTTTGGGAGGTCTGAGAAAGACAGAAAACCTGGAGGAAACCTTCGCAGACAGAGGGAGAACATCAGAAACCCCACACAGACTTCCATGAAACTGCCATGCAACCCATAAAGGATCCAAACACTTTTCTTTTATAATAAGCTCTATTCTTCAGGGAAGGCTTTCCCTGGATGTTGGAGCGTGGCTGTTGGGATTTGTGTTCATTCAGCATCAATGAGATCAGACACTAGTGTTGTAAGAGGAGGTCTAGGGTGGAGTCTGTGTTTCAGTTCATCTTAAAGGTGTTAAAGGTGTCGCTAAATATTAATGTAGGGTGTCTGCCAAATTAATGTAGTGGTATACCATGTATTGCAGGAGGGCATCTACTGTATCATGATTGAATCAGGAATCTCTGTGTTGATCATGGAGACAGGAGTATACACATGGTCATGACAGTAAACACCCCATGTGTCCTGTGTGCACCACATATATTTAATACAAACTCCTTATATTTGACCTTCCGTTATTAGTGCTTATCGTGGCAATACAATTTGTACTTTATCGATATTATATTGACAATTCATTTAAATATATTGTCTATATTATCTAGTCAATACTTGGATGGGTTCAGTTTGGTGTCAGTGGTAAAGGATGGGGAAAAAACCTTCCTTGAGGGTCTCCAGATTGAAGAAAGCACTTTTCCCAAAGGATATAACATAATTTTTAGCAATATATCAATTCTACAATATATTCCCTGGGGTTATTATTATCCCCACACTGGAACACACTGTTGTAGAAATGACATGATGGATTCAAGACAATACAATCTCAGAGATACATTACCTTTCCATGTAAAAGAAACGTGACTTTATGTGTAATAGAAAAACAGTTTATGGAGACACACAATGAAGTCCATTCTTGGTGTTAGTCAGTGGTGGAGAGACGGAGAGGTGTGTTATAGGCCATCCATTGATGCAGATAAAATAAAATGGTGACACGATGCATTATAGTTAATTGTGCCTCATGTCTTACAGAAGCATACTGTAGGTTACATTTGACAAAGGGTGAGGTGCCTAAACACCCTGGTCTTCTTTGCCACCAATAAAAGAGGAGATCAACATATTAATCTGGAATGATTGACAGCCGGACTGTCTGGAAGCCCCACCCTCTTCCCAAAACCTCACAAGTGCTTGGCAGGTCTCCTTCTGTCGAAGTAAGTGGAGGATGTTTATGTTTAAATCTATCAATGTATGTTGAATTAGCTATTAGACACAAGACTCACAAAAGCAACAAAATTTAGCATTGGTTAAATTTGTCAACATTTGAGATGAGGCTGAAAGACCCTGTTCTGGAAATCCAAATGATACAAGCAAACAAAACATTGGGAAGGGATTAAAAAGTCCCACTAGAATCAAAAAGCAAAGATTTTCTCTGCACTACAAAAGTCAGCCAAATCAGTAGTGATGGAAAATACAAATGGGACATCTGTACAGCAAAGTATGCCAAGTGGAAACTTCAGGACATACTGGAAGTACTAAAAACTGTTCGTCTATATGGAAATGGCTTAAAACCAAAAAAGAGTCAAACTATCAGTACATAGCATCTATTTTCCCCAGGTATCTTAACAGCTTCTGCAAAATGGAAAAAGAAAAAATTCTAAAAGTTTGTAGATGATATCTGTCTCATGGCCCTAATGGTAGATGCTAATGCTATGTGGAATGCTTCATATCGCTGCATGCCAATGGCATCCTTGGAAATGGCAGCTATGGGAACTGTGAAATAAAACTCCACACATGCCCCTTCTCTAAAATCCAATTTCCCATGATTCCAATCTTGAACATTTTCAGGTAGGATAGAGACAGAAAAAAATGTACATTCTATATCAACTGAACGTGCTGATAGTGATAACAGCCAACAAACAGCTAACAGATGTAAGGTGGGTTTAGAGAAATAGGTGCATCTAGTGGTGAAAACATCCTTTCTTGAAAACGGCCATATACATACTGCTAAAATGAGTAAAGAACGAAGTCAAGCGCTTATACAGTATGGCTTATTCAATTGCCAATTTGCCATTATGCAGATACTGGGAATAAGCTCCTACATATATATTCCGAAACTCCATTTCTTCCACTAACTGTGGCCCCTCAGGACCAGATTTAGTAATGCTTTTCTGCCTGGTTTCAGGCTCAATTACTATACATTCTGCACAAACGACCTTGACTATAATGTACAGTACTGGTCTACGAGAAGTTGCATATTTTTTACAAAGCCACAATATCCTGTGATGTTTACTCTGATCATATTATATTACCAGACATGCCAATATTCACATACTTAGCATAGAAGCTCTGCAATTTAACAACAGACGATGCTGCCACATGTCATCACTCAAAAACATGCAAAACACCTTGGTCTTCTTTTCCCTCAATAAAAACAGGAGATCAACATATTAATGTGGAATGATTGACAGACTGGCTGCCTGAAAGCCCTGCCCCCCAGCTATCGCTCACTTATTATTGTTTGATGTCAAAAAATAAAATAAAACGCCTATCAGTTTTTTAATATTATCCTGACATAAATGACAAAATAAATGAAAAAATAAAGCTTGGCAATGATCATTGGTGCCTCTGGTGAGTGTAAGCAGTTAGAATAGTTATCTTTCTTTTCTCATCTAATAACAGAACTTGTATTAATCCTAGCACATATCATATTTCTTGTTTAAATTGTTACTTTTAGATGCTCTAACATCTACAGCGTGACATCAGTAGAGGCTCGATACAGACCTGAAACAGATTAACTACAAGCGGCATGTTTGATGTATCACTTGCTAGAATGAACACAGAGTAAAAATCATTGTGCAGAATATTCCATAGAAACTATTGTGTGACGTGACAAAGACGCTGAACATGGACACAAAAAAACATGGAACAAATTCCTTTTTTCCTTCTTATCCTTTTCTTCTTAACGTGGATATCAGTCAATGGGAAAAGATAACCCCGTTCTGATGAAGTTACATGAGACTGAACAGTGAAAATGTGCCTGAAGCATAGAAAGCCATCAGCTGGACTCTCTATGGTTGATTCTGCTGGCAAGATTGAAGCGCTAAAGATGAGAGGATAATTAATTTTTTTTTCTCTTCAAGTTGTACTCTTGCTCTCTGTTTTGCAGAGTAAGCTGCAGGTTTTCACACTTTATTAACACAATTAATTCTAATGTTTCTGCTGTTTACAATTAATCATTAACGCATGACATGCTGAGTATGGCTGAAGAAATCTAATGTGAAATCGAGGCTGGGGGAAAAGAAGAGACGGAGGGGAATAAAAATCCTTTGAAGTGATAAATAAGGTGAATTCGTTCATAGTGAACAGATCTTCTACCGTTATTCACTGCCAGTGTGGAAGGTATTTATTTTCTGATTAGTTTAATCTTTGGCTATTTGCATGAAAATGTGCTTTATTACCTGTCCAACGTGACAAAAAAGAATTTCTTTATTCCCCTTCATTGATGATGGTGGCTTATTAATTTTTCATCTTTTTCCATTTTGAAATGTTTGCTCAGCCATTTCATTATGCTGATGCCAAACAATCTGAGAATCAATATTTGCACTGTTGTTATAAACAGTAGAATTGGGCAACCTACTGTGTACAATGGCATGCTTACTGTATAATTATAATAATAAAGCATGCTGAATGATTTTAGCCATAGGATAACACTAATAAATATCCAAATATCCTTCATTTTTCACTATGAAGAAAGCTAGCAAAAGATCAGGTTCAGGGGTTTCCAAAGTTGTGGATAATGATGAAGATTTTTGAATACTGTGTATGTCTGTAATTATGTTTTTTGTTATAGAATGTAACCCTGTACTTACTGTCCTCATCCGTCTGGAACGTGACCTCTCGGCTCTCTTTCTTGCCCTCTGGGTTGGTCAGAGCGAGCCGCACGTGAACAGGACGGAACGGGGGCAGGTCTCGTAGCGTGAACCTTGACATATTCTTTTCCACTGACAAACACTCCCTCACGGTGGCATTATTAGTGATGGCTCCACCCCCTGTAGCTGTGTAGTAACGGTAGCACAGAGATAGCGAGTACGTGTGACATCGCGTCAGGTTGTAGCCGAGCGGCTCCCACTGTAGCAGCAACTGACGAGGCTGAATCTCAGACGCAGTGAGGCCCCGGAGTGGACGCATGGGCTCTGTGTGTGTGTGTGTGTGAGAGAGAGAGAGAGAGAGAGAGAGAGAGAGAGAGAGAGAGAGAGAGAGAGAGAGAGAGAGAAAGAAAACTTAATATACTTTATATTAATATTAATACACATTATTAGATATATACTTTAATAGAGTATTGGTGTATAACTGAGTGTATTGGTGTGGATTAATCTCTAAAGCACAAAAACCTGGATACCAAATGACGCATATAATTATTTTAAAAATATTGTGAAAGCAAGTATAAGAGCGATTAGACTGTCGGAGCTTTGTCTTGTCAAGCTCCAATTATTCCCATTTCACCACAGATTTTAAAGCAACAGGACAAGAAAGAGAAAAAATGAGCATTTTAACCTAAGGAACTAAGTACAAAACAAATGCCTCATCCATTTAATCTTCAATTCAGTTCAAATTTCTTTGTATTGTGCTTTTAACAATAGAGCTTGTCACAAAGTAGCTCTACACGAATGTATAAAATCAGGGAAAAAAACAATAAACACCAAAGAGTGTGCCTGCAATGATTTTATTTCTATATTTTGCTTTAAATTTCCTATCACTTTCTTCCTGGTTGTAGATCAAATTAAAATATTACATCTAACGATACATGGAATCTAAATGCACCTCAACCTCCTCTCCCTTTGAATGCCGCATTCAACCGAACCAACGTACCTGTGAGAATGAAACAGGGAAAAAAATCAAATCTCATTTGTGACTTCCGTACCGTCTCACTGTTTGAGCAGACTCGCTGGATCAAAATCAAGCTACACTGATTAGACTAATTAATGACACACATCTGTAGGGACATCTTGAGGCTTAGTGTTAGACAGACCATCAAAAACCTCTATGCTGAAACCCCTGCACACAGCAAGAGGCGTCTGTTTGTTCTCATAAGATATGGATAAAACCTGAAATAGTATAATATTAGTACATTTCTAGGCTTTGTGATTCATTTGTAAAATATTAAAATGAGCATGGGCCTGTTAGGATTCCCAGGTGATTTTGACTGCTCTTTTCCCTTATTCCTGCCTCTGCATTCAGATCTACCCTAACCCTACCCATATAAAAGCCTCTCATTGCCCTTAGTTGGTGCTCTGAGTTCTGACACACAGAAGGTATGCATCATAGAAGTACATAACATTCTGAAATATATAATATTATATACACTCTGGTTTGATATATAATAACACATACATTGATTCCATACATTCACATAACACTATTTCCCTTCTCTCCATCTTCTACTTGCTCTTTCTAGTTGCTTTGTGAATTTTAAAATAGCTCCTTTTTTTCCCCACATGCATTTGCCAAATTACACATAATGTTTTTGTGTGTATGTATGATTAGCCTGCCACACAGGCGGCTTTGCGGGGCTGCTGTCAAAATTACTGTTTCCATGATGGATTCTAGCCACTGAATATGAACAGTTTTTCATAATCGCAACATTGAATCAGTCGCAAAATATCTGCTATTGTCTGCAGAGACAACGCTGATACGTCACATGGTATAAGCAATACTTTTTGTATTAGAATGAATATACATATATATGCAAGTGAAACAGAGAGATTGCAAAAAAAAAGATCAAAAATCCTCATACTTGTCACAACTATCAAGACATAAAACATGAGTGCTGTGTGTGTCTGGAGTATTACGTAGATAGAAGACAGAAGATTCTGATTTCGAGGCGCGCTTCGTCGCTCTAAGTGACTGAGATGAATTGACACTTTAGGCCATGCTGACAGTGATGTATAAGCTGAATAAAAAAAGAGGTGCCGCTATACAGGAAATGGATCAAAACGTTTCCTGCTCTAGCTCCAAACCCAGTGCAAGCATGTACAGACTTCCCAAGATGGATGTTATATTTGAAGCCATGGAATTGTGGTTCAAAGTGATTCTCAAGCCCTGAACAAAATGAACTTCATACTGAGTGTTCTGTAGAGTAAACAGAAAACCCTTAAGCATATGACATCATTCATCACAAATTAAAGGAAGTGTGATGAATGGTGAAACACCTGTATAGCCTCAATTTTTCCCCCCCCCAAAAAAACAACCAGGTCCAAACAAATCTCCTGTAGGTATCTGGGAAGATACAACATGTGTTTCACATCTGTTTCATACTAATCAATTCAATCAGAGACCGCTCACTTTATGTTTATATGGGGTTCACTTCCTGTACATTGTCGAAAGCACCACACACCATCGAGATAATTTCATTACGGGAGAAAGGAAAACAAATGTGTTGTATTGATTTGCAGGGATGCTTCTATCATCCTTCCTTCTAGCCTTTCTTGTTCCTTTCCTTCCATGCTTCCTTGTTCCCTTCCTTCTTTTCTTCTTTCCGATCCTTCCTTCATTTTCCCTGTATGGAGTGTCCCCTTTCTCTACCTTGCACCCTGAGTCCCCTTGTGATAATGTAGTATAAGCAGTACAGCAAATGGATGGAATAGGTTCATAAAATAAATGTTATACTATTTTATTTACTTGCTGCAAACATTTCGACAACCCCTGCTGTACATAATGTCAGATTTACTAGATGTCCAATCAATATTTTAGCCTGTCGGCCTGGTCTAACCTAATGTTCTGGAGCATTCAAACTTTGCTGTCAAAGTTATTACTGTCTCAGAGATTAGGAATGAAAATCTCTTGGATTAATAAACTATGTGGTCACAGTGGGAATGCATATTTCTAAGTATCTGATGGTCAGTTAGATATTTACATTTAAATTTACTAAATCATCGAATGGAAAACAAGGCAGCCCCTGGTCTAAAATAAAAAGTATTACGCAACAGTCACAGCATGCCACATGTGCGGTCTTGTTTATGGAGTAGAAATAGATTTAGTCCGCAAAGCAGTAGGAGCTCATTTGTGTCTGGACACGTTTAATAGAGACTTTTAATGCCATTATAGCTAATATTATTGGAAAAATAATATCTCTGTCTCTTATCTTAGACGAGCTTTACATCTGCCCACCATCTCCTCCTCGCATCAGATCTCATGATTCATATAATAAGAGCCACTTGAATTAGTTTCAAAGTTGCTAAAGCATATCCTAAAAGCAAAAAAGACATTTTAATGACATTAATGCAAATTTTGTCTTCTACTGCTGATCAAATATTGGTTGCTTTATATGATTTTGTAAGGTACATACAGTTATTATTGAAGGTATTTTTTTAAAAAGCTTATATAATAATCAATATAATATATAATAATCAATCTATCTATCTGTCCTCTGTAGTGTTTATCTTATAACAAGGATCTAATGGGATTCCCAAAGCATGTCTAGTAAATATATATTATAAGATGATATAAGATATAAGTTTTCTATGCTAGACCTGCCTAAAGATTCCTAAAGGATGTTTTCTATTAGAATGCAAAAGGATTTTTTGACCAGGGCTATTTTGCTGAGTGTTGTTTTCCCTGTTTATTGATCACTTGACCCTGTTTTTGTCCCTGAGTGTTTTGGCATTGTGTGACTCAGACTTTCATTAAAGCTGCATACGACTGCATCTGTCTCAGTCTCACGACAAGATGGTAGGTACGCTACATCATGTTTGTTTGGGGTTTTTTGGTACAAGCTAGAGATGAGAGATTTCTCCAGTGTGGGTACTGTATGTATTCGGCCAAAGAGAATGTATAATACAGACCCTAAAGGCTGTCCATATGAAGATGTTTAAAGATTAATAATGTATTATAACACATTATTTTGTATATGTGTGGGCTTTAGGAGCAGTATCATTGTCAGAAGCACTGCTGAGGCCAATATACAGACCTTGAGCTACTATCAGACTACTGTATATCTACAGTATATTACCTCTAGCCGCACATTTACCATCTGCCCTCTGATGGCTGTAAATGTCAAATCTAACTAATATCACAATTAGCTTTAATGTTTTTATTGTTATTATTAGTATAATTAACTCATTTTGTACAGTTCTTTCATACTTTAATGATGATGAAGGCACTAAATTGTCAGTCTTTTTAGCCTTCAGGAGACATCCTGTATGATGAGCTGTATGATTTATGACACACACATATTAAGACAGCTGACTATTATAGCACCTCAGTCAAGCCAGACTGCATGACATGATGACACGGGCGTAATTTCTGCATGACTATTTATAGGATGGAGTAACGGGAGCGTCGGTGAAAAACTGTCTCGCTGTCTCATTATCTGAGATCCAGTGGAAAAAAAATACAGACTAAACTTCACTGAGAAGAGTAAGAAGCGCTTTAGAAATCCAGGCCACTTCACAAATGCTATATGACGTCTAAATATGCAAAAAACACGAAAATTACATGAATGGATAAGTGAGGTTGTGCGTCAAAAAATGATTTTGTGAATCCATTATAGGTTATTTGTGGGTCTTTGTCTATTTCTCATAGAACTCAAGTTATTTATTGGCAAATTTTAAACCAAAAATAGTCTCATAAGTAGAGATCTAGTAGACTAAACAGATGAGACAATGCTGCTCTGGATTCTGCTTGCAGGCATTCTATTGGAAGTCCTGTCATCCATCCTTGTTATATTGCTGCTCAAATTGCTTTGGAATTCTTTTTAACTTCTTTTGGCACAATGGAAATATCTTTGCCTCCAGAGCTGCAGCCAATTCAATGCAATGAGGAACCAATGACCTTCATCAGAATTAATATATTCATAGGAATACATCGTGTTCCTTCCATGGTCAATTACCGGAGCTCCATATGAAACTGGAATGATGTCCCGAAACCAACTTGCGCTTACGTGAAAAAGTACAGTTCAAAAGTCCACTGTGGAACCTCGCAGGACTGATTTGAAGAAGTGCGTCCATTCTTGAAGGAAGAGCTGGGAAGTCAGCTTTATTGAGCCAGTTGTGGACATGGTCATGCCTGAGAAATGCCTCAGGTAGATAGATAATGTACCAACCCAATCAGTCAATCATTAAATAAAAAAATTAAATGTTAAATACATAAATAAATAAATGCAAATTTAAAATGTTTAAAATAATTACATTTTACATTTACAGCATTTGGCAGACTCCCTTATCCAGAGTGATGTACAACACTGCTTTTAATTTTCTATCGATGAATATATTAACACTGGTTCACTAGGTTACAGACTTAGGATTTCATCAACCTAAAATTCTGTTCAGGGTTATTTATTTATTTATTTTAAATATAAAGGATGAGGTCTTTACCCACCAGTTACTCGGCTGTCCGGACCCCTAGGGGAAGTTCATTCCAACACCTCGGTGCCAGAACAGAAAAGAGTCTTGCTGTAAATCTATCTCTTACCCTTAGAGATTTTAGGACCAGTCGAGCAGTTCTGGTAGTTCTGAGGGAGTGTGGTGCAGTGTGGCAAGCATCAGTGTTTTGAATCTGATGCATGACTCTACCGGAAGCAAGTGGAGAAGCACAGCAGTGGGGTGGTGTGTGAGAACTTAGGCAGGTTTAAAAGCAGGGAATTTTGGATCATTTGCAGAGGATGAATTGCGTTCATAAGTAGACCTGCTAGCAGTGAGTTGCAGTAGTTCAGTCTTGAAATGACAAGAGTCTGAGCAAGTACCTGGGCAAATACCTCGACAAAAATGGCCAAATCCTTCTGTGTCTTACCTAAAATCTATCCTCGAAAGGACACACAAGGAGCGTATGTAAAAATAAAAGCAATTATTGGTCTTGACATATTGAAAACCAAAAATTCTTTCATAGTTACCAGTAGCCACAGACAAGGCTGAAAAAAGGTCCAGTCGGGGGAAATAATGAGATACATGAGATACCATCAGATACAACAGCAGGTGTATTTTGGCTTAATATGGATTATAACCCCAGTCTGATCACTGTCTCACCACCACCTACAGTATATTCACCTATGTTCTGTATGAACTCATACTAAAAACTCATACTGAACCCTTAAGAAGCAGTTATATCAAAACATCATCTGAAGAGAGGAAATAGCATCTAATTATATTTTTAAAAAATGTGACATTAACTCTAATGAGTTTTCTACAAAAATTTAACAAAAACAAAAAGAATACCATGCAGTCTAGTCTGCGGAGATACAGCAAAATTGTGTGCTATGTGGTTGCTAGAGTAAAAGGAAAGCGGGGCCAAGTGTGTGTCAGAGGGGTAAGTGGAAAGAATTGTGCGGGTCATTTATTGTGTAAGCCAAGAAATTCTCTGATCCAGATTATGGGTGGCAAAAAAAGGTTGTGTTGCCAGTATACGGATGGCTACCGAGCTTAAAGTCCCTGATGTATAGAGACATTTTCTGGATGCACAATGTTTTAAAATGTTGAAACTTTATGAAATAGGTCACTGCTTTCAGAAAAAGTTCTAAAAGGTTATTTTTATGTTGGGTTTGGGGAAATTGTCATAGATAGAACATTTAGTACCTTTTTTTTTTTTAGTATAGCTACTATGCTATGTATCCACTGATGTATTCCCCTAATCGCATTATGTTTAGTATTTTCTAGATGATTAAGTTCTCAGTCCATATTCTCATTTATAGTTCATTTATTTTATTTTTTTTTATATCTACTTAATATATAAGATAAAGATTTGGGGAAAAATAAAGAGTTGGGTCAAAGATCCTAATACGAAAGGATTGATTTTGTTATTCTTTCATTCTTAACAAATGATTAAATGCAGGGTCTCAGATTTTTGAGAAATGCTTCAGAAAACTGAGTCGGGCCGATAATAAACAAAAATCAAAACAAACGTGTGGCCAATGAGCAGAAAGGGGCAGGGCTTGCCAATATGCGGCGGAGAGAGGGTTCAGTGCATATGTGTGACATTAGCAGAAAGCGGTTTTAGCATTGACATGGAGGATAAAAACAAAGAAAGAAAGCGAAGAAAGGCTTTCCAGCTCTGGAGAGGATCAGCTTTCCCGCGCTGGAGAGAACTGAAGGAGCGGGAAGTTGACCACATATTCACAGATTGGAGTTTCCCGAATCAATAACTCCTGAGCTAAACGCTGTTACTACACAAATAACACCTCTTTTCTATCGTAGTAATGTAGAGAGGCAGCTACAACCGCATTTTGTGTAGTAACAGCGTTTATCTCAGGAGTTATTGACTCGGAAATTCAACTTTACTTAAGACGCCGCAGCGCTTTTTTCCTTCTCGATAGGTGAGTAATGTTGGTTTTGCTTTGTTACACAGAACTAATATATGCCATCCTTCGCATGATTATGCTTGTGTGTCATTTTTGCTTGTTTGTTTATCCGCAATCGTATTGTTCTTCCCTTCAGCTATGATAAAGACACATTTCTTTCCATTAGTTGCCTGGGTTACGTATGTATGTGTGGGCGGAGCTATCAATACAGGGGTTGGACCCATTTGTGTTAGGGGTGTGTTTATTTTGGTGATTTCAAATGTCGACATTGGCTTTCAAAAATTGAAGACCCTGCCTTTAATCACTGTTAGTGATGAGGTGGAACACAATTGAATACAAACTTGATGAAATGGCATGGTTTTCATATTAATAAAGTTAAAATATCATATATCATTAAAATAAAATGTACTAATGCATGCTGTTTAAAGCAATAATCACTAACATGTATCATCTAAAGCATTAATATGTTGCTGCTGTAGTCCAAATATGGCAATTTGGAAAAATGTTACTTGAAAACATACATTTTACATGTTTAAATTATTACAGTGCATTGATCATGTATGATCATAGTATAGTATTTCTGCCTCATTTTAAACAGTTTTTCTTTCTTTCTTTCTTTCTTTCTTTCTTTCTTTCTTTCTTTCTTTCTTTCTTTCTTTCTTTATTTATTTATTTATTTATTTATTTATTCACGTGCATGACACTTTTATTAGTGGGTGTCACAGTTACATCTTCGCTGTTTGCAGTGCATTAAAATGATATTTTCAAGCCGCATCCGCGCTTCATTCTGAAAATTAAGACTTTGCATAGAATGCTGTATACAAGCGATGTAGTAGATTACAACCACGAACATAATTGCAGTGCGCAGTCGTCTCTCCATGGTGTACTGTATTTTCCTGTATTTTCCTCTTTTTGTTTACTTCCGGAGTTTCTTTGAAATTTCCCGCACGTTTATTCTGACCAATCGAGAAGCAGTTTAGGAAATACACTCAAAGACATGTGGCCAATGAGTGATGTGGATGTTATCACATGACTGCATTTTGGTTCGTTTCAACTGGTGCGGAACAGAATGATCAGTGTGGTGTGAAAAGGAACCAAAACTGCTAAAAAGCTACAATGTATCATTTTTTGCTTTTGGTCTGTACCAAATGAACTGAACTATAGGTGTGAAAGCACCCTAAGAAAGGACCTTAACACTCAGTTGCTATGCTGAGTGTTAATAAGATAAGTCAATTTCCTGACTGCCAAATTCCACAAATGGTATTTCATATATCTCTTTTGCCATGGTTTTAGGTTAATAATTTAATCTAAAGCTGAGAGTTTCAGTTGCAATTTAAAGTCATATCATATGTACTCAGTCCCTCAAACACTAGTAGCACCTTGCTGAGAAGTTCATTCCAGACATCCCAGACACAGATTCCTGCTCCTCCTGGGTGACCCTTAGCTGTTCTAATGAAAAATTTGAGACACAATCTCTCTTGCAGGTCTCGGTTCTGTCCTGGTGTCTTTGTATAGTGGTTAAACAAGTAATTGTGTGCAAATCCCACCTTCTGGCAGGTGCAGGACAAAATAAAGTACTAATGTGAAAAAAATAAATTCTGCAACACTGCTTTTAACTCCCATATTTAATAAAAGGCAACTTTTCGCCCCTACTGGGTCTTCTTCAGGCCTTTTTCGTCTTTGTATAGTGGGAAATGCCTGATAGCGCTCCAGCAGAAGCTGGCCAGTGGAGGTCCTTTTGAGATCGTCTCATGTCAGAGGAGCAGCATTAAACTTTATTTACAGTATATAAAGGGGGACAGTAGCTCTCTGACTACATTCACTTCAGCCACATTCAGCTAAACCTGGATAGCAGCCCATGCATAATTAGACTAAGTACACAGCCTGGATCCTACACATACATCAAGTGCATATATTAAAGTACATCATTAAACTCTGCTGTATAATTCCCCAACAGGAATATAACACTTGTTTGTGCAACTAACATCTTCCTGCCAGATGATATCCTTCCAGCTACTCATCACTAAAAAAATAAAGTGTTACAATTTTCTGTTGATTCAGTTTTTATATTTTTCTAAGAGAGTTAAATTACTTCTCACATCACGATAGGCCCCAACATAACTACCCTAATAGGTGTTTGTGGCTAATTGCATTGGGAAAGGAGAATTAGTTCCTTTCACTTCTCAGTCATCCATCACAGAAAGTGTTCACTAATAACCCCAACAAGACAGGGCAAGATACCGCTGCTTCGCAGCAACGACACTTCCCAGCAACGACAGCAAACTGACACCATAAAATGTCAAATGGGTCGGTATATTGTGGTAAAAAATGATGGCTGGATTTAAACCAATTAGCAATTAGGCTGAAGAGTGAAAAGTCAGTCAAAATGTCAATAAAATAAAATGTCGATCAAATTGACTTCTGATTAGAGGATTGTGATTTCAAATCCCAGGACCACCAAAGTGCCACTGCTTGGTCCTTGAGGAAGACTCTTAATGAAGTTATGAAAATTAGATAAATATAAGTAATTTTTTTGATAAGGGGGTCTGACAACCAATATAAATATACAGGGCTTTGAAAAGGGCCAATTTGTGAGGGTTAAATGACTGGGTCAATCTCTAACCCTAGCCCTAGAGACTTTCAGGAATGCTTTTAGAAACATAATGAGTTTAAGGTGTTGACTCAGACCTCAAATTCCCCAAGATCTCAATCCAATCAAAGCATCTCAGGGACATGGTGGACATACAAGTCCAATCCATGGAGGCCCCAGTTCACAATTTACAGATAGGTCTGTTGCTAACAGCTTGGTGACAGAAAACACAGCACACCTTATGGACCTACACAACATCAGGCAGGTGGTTTGATGTTATTGCTGATAGCTGTATATATCATTAGTTGTGATTTTTAGAAACAGTTCTGACTATGTTCATATCACTGGCATGAAAATATCACTGGTATGTATAAACAGAAGTATCAGG